>NC_067115.1:1674904-1959904 GCF_021347895.1 Acanthochromis polyacanthus | reverse complement strand
ACCCCCTGTCAAAAGTGTTAGGACGCTTTCTCATTTAAATGAATGAGGAAGCGTCCTAAAACTTTTGACAGGGGGTGTACATGTCGTTTTGTCTCGTGACTGAATGATAAACGTGCAGCAAGCCTCTGTGTAGACTACAATTGTGCTGTTATAGATTGTGGACTGCACTCCTTTAATTGCTTTTCTATCCAGTTTGATTAAGAAAAAAAAAACGGCCTCCACCGCTGCACAAGCCCAACCCTAAACGCACCACCATCCAACTCCAAGCAGAGAAATGCCTGTGTCATTACAGGAAGAGAGCTGTGACTGAGACTATTAGCTAATTGATAGGCTGACTGCGCAGTGGCTGTCCGTCTCAGCTGACACAACAAAATAAAACACACCCGGCTTCTGCAGCAATCATTTCAGACCGCCCACTTTCCTTTGAAGAAAGAAAAACACGCATGTGTCAGAGAGGTTTTTGCTTTTTTTTCCCCTCTATTTTGAGAGTAAAGTCCCAGCACAGTGAACAAAACATTTAAAAATGCTGAAAATGCAAAACCTGCTCTCAGGGCCGGCCCTAGGACTTTGGTGGCCCTAAGCAAGATTTTTTCTGTGGCCCCAAAACATGCACAGGGCAACTACCAAATCACGTGCACAGCTTGTAATTGGGTTAAAACACACATGCACATGATTAACAGCAAATATTTATTTTTTTAAAAACGTATCCTTAAAACGATGGAGACAATTACCAATAATGACACACCGTGTGGCCCCTCTAGTGGATGTGGTTATAAACAACGGCATAGAGTGTTTATGCCAGCGGCCGGCCCTGCCTGCTCTCAAAAGCCAAAATGAGAATAGAGCCTAATGGGCATGATGTAGACGATGAAGCCAAACAATCCCTCCTCCCACCAACCCTCGCTGGGCTGGAACCCAAAACCCTCCAACTACAAGTCCTCAGTCTGATTCACAGCACCCAGAAGTGGAAGCAGGGGTTTGTTGATCATAAACGTGTGCTGAAGTTGTCATATGGTGTGGGTACAGTGTGCCAGTGCTGCATGACGGCGTCTATTAATGCATGAAGTACATGTATTTCCCTCTGCGTGGATTTGAAAGAGGATATTTGTTTAAAGTGCTGCCTGCTGCTCAGTTCACTCCTCAGAGAGAACAAGAATGTTCCCAGCAGATTTCTGCTCATTAAAATATGGGACGAATCAATGATTTCTAAACCTGCTTGTCCAGAAAAGGAAAGCGCTGAGTTTTCCTGCTTATTCTGCATCCTTACAGCCTCTCAACTTCCAGATCTACAGATCCAGATCTGTCTACAAAGGAGCACAACATTCAGTCATCTGGAACTGAATGATGGAGTATTTTACTTTATGACCAAAATGGCAAAAGTCAGACCAAAAAAAGACAAAAAACAACAAAAATAAGACAAAATATTAGAAAAAATGAGACACAAAATGACAAAAACAAGAAACAAAATGACAAAAAAATGAGACAAACAACATCAAACAAAACAAAAAAGACAAAAAATGCACAAAAAAGTCAAAAAGCAACAAAAAAATCGACAATTCACAAAAGTTAGACAAAAAATGACCAAGCAGAGAAACAAAACAACACAAGCGAGACAAAAAAACACACAAAACGACAAAAAACGACACACAAAATGACAAAATAGAACAAAAAACACAAGTGAGACAAAAAGGAAACACAAATGGACAAAAAAACGAGACAAAACATTACAAAAATGAGACACAAAAAGACAAAAAAAGAACACAAAATGTTACAAAAATGAGACACAAAAAGACAAAAGAACAATGAGCAATCTAGTATTTTACTTAATGATCCAAACAACTTGTCATGGTCTAGAAATGATTTTAAATTTATATTTTTACTAATTTACAATCTGCACTTAAGGTCTTCTCTTAAACAATATCAGACGTGAAGTTTGGAGTTTGAGTTTCTGTATTTCTTCCAGTATATCAAGATAAATGCATGGGATATCAGTGTGTTTGAAGAGTGCACAATCTTAAAAATAGACCTTAGATGTAACGAGTAGAACAGTTAGTAAATGCTTAATGATATATCATGACCATACAGTTGATGCAACACTTCTTAAAGATGTTAAAATCCTTACAAAGGTCGGATTTATTGCAGGATTTTTGGATTAGAATGCATTAGTTTTAGCTTGGCAGAATAAGTGCTCAGTGTAAGAATCCATGTATTAGCATCTGCTGACCCCTAGTGGTCTCACAAACTACTGCAGTACGCTACAGTTACCTTCCTCTGCAACCAAGGATGACTGTAATCACAGCTGCATGTGTGTGCATGTGTCACTGCATTTACAACTGGTAGAAATAGATCAGTGTGCTTCTGTGTCGCTCTTACAGACCCATCACCAACGTCGTCTTCTTCACACTCTGCTTAGCTGCCCACAGTTAAGCTTCTCCTGTAATTTATCTATACGTTACTGTGCTGCTTTTCCTCCGTTTCTCTTTCAGTTTCCCTTCTGATATACAACACAGGATGCACTTAGTGACCTCAAGAAATGAGACTGATGAACCTGTGTGATACTTAGGGCAAAAGTGAAATTAGTGCCTCTTTCTGTTTACTTAGGCTGCATTGTTTGCACGTTTTTAGTTGATAAATGCAGCTCACAAACGTAGGGAAAGAGAAAAGCGCTAAAAGATCAAATAAAGTTTCCTCAAAGGCTTGGAAAGAGAAAAAAAATCTAACTTACAGCAAGCAAAAAAGGGCTCGATCACACTTCTGCAGGACAGAGGTGCAGCCTCGTAGCTGACGTAAACAAAGTGGACAAAAGGCCGTAAAGACAGACGAGCAGTAAAACTCTGCATCCACACTGTTTTTAAACGGAGTTACACACTTCTTCTTTCACTTTTTAACCCTCCTGTCGTCCTGCGGGTCAAAAATGAGCCGTTTTAAAGTTTGAAAATGTGGGAAAAAAAACATATTTTCACAGTGAAACTTCTGATGTCCACATTTACAACATTTTTAGGAAATCTCTGAACATTTTTTAGTGGACAAAAGGAAATGTTAAAAAATGATTCTTTAAGAACATTTACATAAAAATCAAATTGAATCAAAAAAATGAAACAAATATTGCTTCCTTGTCTAAAAAAAATTTGAAAAATTCAGCAAAAAAAAATCCCCAAATTTATGAACATTTGCAAAACCTTCAGGGAGGAGAAAATTCCAATAATCCCTTAAAAGTTTCCCTCAAAAATTTTATTTAAAAAAAAAAGATCCCCCAAATTTGGCAAGAAAATTCTAGTAAATATTTTCAAAAAATTAGAAAAATCTTCCACACAAAAAAATCAACCAAAATCCAGTGAATTTCGCTGGATTTTGGTTGATTTTTATGTGAATGTTCTTAAAGAAAATATTAGAAGTTCTACTGACATATACATGTAATCACTTTAGATATTTTTAGGATATTTTTTGAAAATATTTACAAGAATTTTCCTGCCAAATTTGGTGGATTTTATTAAATGAAACTTTAAAGGGGAACTTTTTAGGAATTATTGGAATTTTATTCCTGAAGGTTTTTGCAAATTCTCAGAAATTTGGGGAATTTTTTATGCTGAATTTTTTTGGATTTTTTTCAGACAAGGAAACAATATTTTTGGGGGCCTTTAAATGAAGACAAGAGGAGGGTTAACACACTAATGTGAATCCTCAGCCACGGCTGCAGGGGATTTAAACCGACCAAGGAGGCCGTGGAGGTAACCCTTTGTGAAGAACTGAGTGTACACTTCACTTTCAAGTCAGAACAATGGAAAGTTCTTCCCATTCTGATAGATAAGCCCCATCCCCGTTCAGAACACCAAAGACACGGCCCTGCCTCACAGCAGTTTTTTTTCTAATCCATGAATTATGTCCAGTGTGCAGGCATGGAGCCCACCTGCGTCAGCGCATGTGTCAGCGTGACGCATTTAGTCCTGCATCACCTTGATGTTACAAACACACACTGATTTATTCTCTGGAGCACATAAAATCAGAGGCCAGGCACATCAGCAGTAATGAGAGCGCTTCATCGCCACGAACACCAGAGGGCAGCAGAGTTCCGGCTGTCCACACACCGAGGCTCAGCTCTGTGTTTGTGTTTGTGCTGGTCAGAGCGTCCTCGGTCAAAGAGCCGTCACACCTTTGATCAGGTTGACTCGTCAGGGGGTGTGCTGAGTGTGTGTGGAGTGCAGCAAAGCAGAGGAAGACGGGTGGTTCACTGAGGACTTAAATGTTTCATGCAGAAAGGCAGAAAGAGAGGCTGGACTAACAGGGATGAAGGCTTCTATGGGGGCATTTTCTCCAGGGAACAGAAACATTGGAGGTGAAGGAACTATGGTCCAAACCAGGAGTGTCCAACATGAGGCCCGTGGGCCAAAAGCGGTCCTCCAGAGGGTCCAATCCGGCCCTCAAGGTGGAAGACATTAACTGCCGATTGTAAATTGGTAAAACTATAAATTTAAAGTAATTTCTAGACCCTCACAAGTTGTTTGGATCATAAAGTAAAATACTAGATTGATCATTGTTCTTTTGTCCTTTTGTGTCTCATTTTTGTAATATTTTGTCTTGCTTTTGTTGTTTTTTCCGTCTTTTTTGTCATTTGTCTCATGCTTTTGTCGTTTTGTTTCTCGTTTCCTTTTAGTCTCGTTTGTGTTTTTTGTGCATTTTGTGTTTTGCTTTATTCATTGTTTTTGTGTGCTGTTTTTGCTGTTTTGTGTATGTTTTTTGTCTCACTCGTGTTGTTCGTCTATTTTTGTCACTTTGTTTCTCTGTTTTGTCATTTTTTCTCTAATTTTTGCCGTTTGTCCATTTTTTTGTTGCATTGTAATTTTTTGTCTCTTTTTTCCTTTGTTTCACGTTGTTTGTCTCATTTTTCTAATATTTTGTCTAGTTTTTGTTGATTTTTTGGTCTCATTTTGATCATTAAATAAAATACTGTATCGTTCTGTTCCACATCCCTGTGACTAAACATCGTGATCTGGAAGTTGTAATGTGGAAATGATAAACCGAGGCATAATGTTGTTGAAATTTAGCTTAGTTTTTTTTTTTAAGAAATGTCAGATTGTTCATAATATTTTGTACAAAACCTGAATTGTTTCTGCTCACAAGAGTAAGAAAAAACGAGAGGCAACACAGAGAAAAGAGCCGACGAATTAAAGAGAGTGGTGTCCGTGAACAAATGAGGTAGAGAGAGAAAAGGAGGGATGAAAAAGAAGAAGAAGAAGGCAGAGGGGAAGGGTGACAGCGGATGAATGAGCGGACGGGACATGAAAGGAAAGAGTGAAGGATGAGAGCGGAGGGATGGAAAGGGGAAGAAAAAGAGGAAATGGGTGGATAGAGCTGATGGATGGAAGAGGAAAGGAGAGGTGGAAGGAGAGAGGCAGAAGAAGTGTAAATATTAAAATGAATGATGTGCACTCTCCAGTCAGAAGTGCAGCTGGCAGCAGAGCAGCAAACTGACTGATGCTGGCACTAATACGACACAACAGAGAGACAGCCGCTGAGGGACGGACAGAGACAGACGTGGGGACGAACTCTTCAGTTTTTTCCTCAGGCCTGCCTCTGAAGCACAAGATGTCTGCCATTTATATCACTGCTTTTGCGTTATGATCAACCTCAAAGGCAACACCTTACCAAGCGGATGCCAAAGGGAGGTGGTTGGTGTGGATGGTGGGTGTAGAAACTGCAGAAATTTGACTACAATCGGTGTGTCTGGAGGGAGAAGGTCACTCCAAGGTAATACCATATCTCATCCTAAACACGGTCTGTCACATGAGGAACTGCAGATGTATGTCCAGAAGCCTGCATATGTGCCCAGTTCTGTGTCAGATACGATACGATACGCTGCAGCACGGCATGGCATGGTACGGTGCGGCACGGCACGATACGGTACGGTACGATACGATACGGTACAATACGATACAATACAGTACGGTACGTGCGGTACGGTACAATACGATATGGTACGTGCGGTATGGTACGATACGATATGATACGGTACAATACGATACGATACGGTGCGGTACGGTGCGGTACGATACGATACGGTACAATACGATACGATACGGTGCGGTACGATACGATACGGTACAATACGATACGATACGGTGCGGTACGGTGCGGTACGATACGGTGCGGTACGGTACAATACGATACGATACGATACGGTATGGTGCGGTATGGTACAATACGAAACGATACGGTGCGGTACGATACGATACGGTATGGTACGGTGCGGCGCGGCACGGCACGGCACAGTACAGTACGGTACAGTACGGTACGGCGATACGGTACGGGGATACGGTACGGTACAATACGATACGATACGATACGGTACGGTACGTGCGGTATGGTACGGTACGATACGATACGGTACGGTACGTGCGGTACGGTACGATACGATACGGTGCGGTACGGTGCGGTACGGTGCGGTACGATACGGTGCGGTACGGTGCGGTACGGTGCGGTACGATACGGTGCGGTACGGTACAATACGATACGGTGCGGTACGGTGCGGTACGATACGGTATGGTACGGTGCTATACGGTGCGCTACAGTACGGTACAATACGATACAATACGATATGGTATGGTACGATACGATACGGCACGTGCAGTATGGTACGGTGCGGTGTGGTGCGGCACGGCACGGCACAGCACCATACGATACGGTACGGTACGGTGCAATACGATACGGTATCGTACAATACGATACAATACGACAATTCAAGGCAAGGCAAGATAAGACATGATACGAAACAATACGACAAGGCAAGGCAAGATATGATAAGATAAGATACGATACGACAAGACAAGACAAGATACGACAAGATACGATAAACTTTATCGATCCCACAGTGGGGAAAGTTCACCGTTACAGCAGCTCCAAAAGAAAACATATAAAGGCAGTACAGGAATAAATAAGAAAAAAACGCAGTGCAAAAATTGCAGAAAACATATACAGATGATTTTTTTAAATACTCTGGAGAAGACTACAACAGGATGAGGTATCATTTATTGCACATAATTAGGTGGATGCGTGTGTAAATTGGGGGAAAAAGTGCTGCAGTAAACCGTACACAGTGAAGTTTATAATGTGTACAATCTGACAGATATTTCTGATTATTAACGTTAATTAAGATGTAAACCTGCATCGGTAATGATTACCATGCGATTGAAGGGGAGTACTAAACAAAACACAGCGTCTCTTTGTTTTTAATCTCGTCCTCAGTGTCACTGGATGAGCTGTTCGGGTTTACGACCTGGTGTGACATCACAACAGGACAGGACTCCTCCTCCAGGCTCATCTCTGCCTCTCACTGAACAGAGTAAAGCTGCGTTCCAAACAGCATACTTCTTCTTATTACATTAAGTGCGTATGACAGCCGCTCTTACAAATGATGTACGGTTTCATGATCAGTATTTCATGTTGTTCTTGTGGCGAAGCGTTGAGTGCCACAGTCACTGACAGACACGGAAACAAGGCTGAAAACCAGGGGTATTATGAGCAATGAGCACGGCAGAATTAATGATCGGAGCAGAATTTTCAGCTGAAACTTAAAACACATACTATCAGGACATGTAAGATTTGCATTAACCTGGAAAAAGCTACAAAAGGAGATCTTTAACAGCAATGCAGAAACCTAAAACTAAATCGATCCTTACTGTGCTGAAAAATTGCACATGATGGAAAAGCAACTACAAAAGGTTTTTCCAATAAGATGCACTCATGGAGCAAGAGTTACTCACAGGAAAAATTCTCCTGAAAGGATGTCCTTGAATTAAAATGACAAAAAAATGAGACAAACGATACAAAACGGAACAAAAGAGACAAAAAAATTGCCAAAAAAGTTACAAAGCAACAAAAAAAATGGACAAGCGACACAAGCGAGACAAAAAAAAACCCACAACAACGAATGAAGCAATACACAAAATCACAAAAATAAGACAAAAAACACAGGCGAGACAAAAAGGAAACACAAAATGACAGAAACACGAGAAAAATGACAAAAGTCGGATAAAAAAAGACAAAAAACAGCAAAAATAACACAAAACATGAGACGTAAAATGACAAAAATAGGAGAAAATATTAAAAAAGCGATAAACAAAATGACAAAAAAATGAGACAAGCTCCATGAAACAAAACAGGCAAAAAATTATAAAGAAAAGCTACAAAATGATTAAAAAAATGGAAAAATGACACAAACGAGACAAAAAAAATGACAAAAGCGTGGAGCGACAAAAACAATACACAAAACAACGAAGCAAAAATGACAAACACGAGCCAAAAAGGAAGCACAAAAAATGAGACAAACGACAAAAAAAGACAATAAAAACAATAAAAACAACACAAAATGAGACACAAAATGACAAAAGAACAATGAGCAACATCGTATTTCACTCCAGGAATTATTTTTAAAATTCTGCTTTTACAAAACTGAACAAACCTGCCTCGTTTCACACTAAACTGGGCCCTTCACACAAATGCAGACGGATTATTATTATGCAGCCGAAAGAAGCAAGCGCTGTACGTGACCGCACCATCCAGAGATGTACACACACACTCAGAGTGGTTTATGGGAGTCTGACGGTGGTGTTGGGGTGACGATTTTGGCCAGACGTCGTGGCTTTGGCGTGAGGACACTGCAAATAGCTGCCAATGAGGAATGAGAGGAGAGAAATGAAAAGTGATCTGGGAGGAGGGAGACTGCCTCGAGGAAAGAGAGACAGAAAGTTTTTCTTTTTCATTAATGTCAGTGTTTTCAGTCTCATCATGAAACCCGTTCAGTTAGCATTTCCATATTCTTTTGTCGTATGATATTAAGCTTCACAGATTCAGTATATTGTGTATTTCATATCATTCAAACATACAAGGTGTCCATAAAGTCTCTTTAGAATTTTAATAATTTATTACAAAGGCAGCTGATATGTTAACCAGATTTGTTTTTATTGTAATCAGTGTTTATTAAAGTCTGTAATCACACTGGAGTTGTGTGTTTCAGGTATCCTGTTGGTGAAAGAAGTGCTGTTAAATGAAACTCTTAAAAGCGGCTACTCCTCAAGAGAAGCTATGAAGATGTCACTCCCTTTGACTTCTTTCTTTGGGGTTATGTTAACCCTCCTGTCGTCCTGTGGGTCAAAACTGACTCGTTTTAAAGTTTGAAAATGTGGGAAAAAAAGATGTTTTCACAGTGAAACTTCTGATGTCCACATTTTCAACATTTTTGGGAAAATTTTTTGGTGGAAAACAAAAAGTTTAAAAATGTTTCTTCAGAACGTTCACAAAAAATCAACCAAAATCCAGCAAAATTCACTGGATTTTGTTTGATTATTTGTGAACGTTCTTAAAGAAAATATTAGAAGTTTTACGAATATATATGGAATCACTTTAGATAATTTCAGGATTTTTTTGGAAAATTTTTACTAATTTTTAAAAAAATATTTACAAGAATTTTCTTGCCACATTTGTGGATTTTTTTTTTAAATAAAACTTTTAAGGGAAACTTTAAAGGAATTATTGTAGTTTTCTTCCTGCAGGTTTTGCAAATTTTCATAAATTTGGGGAATTTTTCTCCTGAATTCTTGGATTTTTTTCAAACAAGGAAACAATATTTTTTGGTAAATGAGGATGTCCACATTTTCAACATCTTTTGGATATCTTTGAACATTTTTTTGGTGGGAAAAAAAGAAATGTTAAAAATGTACAAAAAAAAATCAACCAAAATCCAGAAAAATTCACTGGATTTTGGTTGATTTTTTTGTGAATGTTCCCAAAGAAAACATTAGAAATTTTTCTAAAATATATGGAATCACTTTAGATATTTTTAGGATTTTTCTTTGGAAGATTTTTACTCATTTTTTGAAAATATTTACAAGAATTTTCTTGCCACATTTGGGGGATTTTTTTTAGAAAATAACATTTTTAAGGGAAACTTTTCAAGAATTATTGAAATTTTCTTCCTGAAGGTTTTGCAAATGTTCATAAATTTGGGGATTTTTTTTCCTGAATTCTTGGATTTTTTTCAAGCAAGGAAACAATATTTTTTGGTGAATGAGGACAACAGGAGGGTTAACATACATGACTAAAAAGCGAAATGAATGAAACTGACCGTCTTGTTACGATGCAACGTTTTGCTGGCTCAGGTGTTGGCATTCACCTGTGGATGCTACTTTGACCTGCACCACCAACAGCAGCACAGAAACAACCTCCTTCAGCAGGACGACGCACCTCACTGCTCAGGAACACAACAAAGAGCTCAACACACAGAGTCGGCCTCCAGATTCCCCAGACAACAATCCAGCTGAGGATCCACTGGACGCCTCCTGACAACCCACAGGACCCAAAGGATCCGCTGCCAGCGTCCGAGCGCCACAGGACACCCCCAGAGACGCTGTGTTAAAGCCCTGATGGGTCAGAGCTGCTGTAGTGGCACAGTATTAGTGAGACATCAATCACAATGAAACCCTTCACACAATGCTGATTAATCCCATCAGCGCCATGGAAGTTTCTCTATTTTTCCCAACACTTGCAGACAGATGATGTTTCACACCAACAGGAGCAACTACAGTCGATGACAGCTGTGGCTGCATGTCTGGTAGATACAACAACAACTCTGAGGGGAAAAAAGCCCGGGAAACGTCAGAGGATACCAGCCTTGACAGGTCAATGCCATCAGACGTCAACTCTTCCCTCTGACCCTGCCTTTGCCCATTTTTGCCGTGTGCTTTCCAAACCACAGGCTGTCTCAGCTTACTGTGACCTCGGGCAATGTCACAGCCTAAAACACATCTACAGTAAGCGAGTGCTGCTGACAGCCCAGAGACCGAGGAGTGGACCAGGACAGCGCCTCCTTTGACTTTCAAGGCTAGAGTTGGAAAAAAATAGAAGGATAGAATGTTGCTTGTCACTTGCACACAAAAGCAAATCACACAGTCAACCACAAATTGTGCCGTGTTATGAAGATGACTTTCCAAGATCCCTTTGCTTTATTTTATTTTTAAAATATCTGAAATGTACCTAAATCATTAAAATGGAGCATAAAAATACACTGAAAGCCTTGTGCTTTTCCTTTAACCTCCAATCCGTTGGTTAAAATAGCAAGAATCCAAAGAACTATGGAGATCACCTTGGTTTTCCCCGAGAGTTCCCTAAAGCCAAATACAGAGAGAACGCTGATGCTAGCATTTGATTCAAAGTACAGCTGTGTCTAAATACAGCACCACAGAGCCATGAACAGCAAACACTTCCTTACCTTAACCCTCCTGCTGTCCTCGTTCACGGGCACCAAAAATATGGTCGCCTTGTCTGAAAATAATCCAAAAATTCAGCAAAAAAAATTCCAAAACCTTGCAAAACCTTCAGTAAGAAAATTCCAGTAATTGCTTAAAAGTTTTTTTTTTTAATCCCTAAATGTGGCAAGAAAATCCTTGTAAATATTTTTTTAAAAATACTAAAAATCTTCTAAAAAAAAATTCTAAAAATGTCTAAAGTAATTACATATATCAGTAAAATTTGTAATATTTTCTTTGGGAACATTCACATAAAAAAAATCAACCAAAAATTTTTTTTGGAAAATTTTTCTAATTTTTTGAAAATATTTTCAAGAGTTTTCTTGCCAAATTTGGGGGATCTATTTTTTTAAATAAACTTTTTGAGGGAAACTTTAAAGGGATTATTGGAATTTTCTCCCTAAAGGTTTTGTAAATGTTCAGAAATTTCGGGATTTTTTTTGCTGAATTTTTGGACTTTTTCGGACAAGGAAACAATATTTTTTGGTCCCCATAAATGAAGACAACAGGAGGGTTAATTCACGGTGACCCTTCCTCATGTGGACTCGAAACATGTCCACAAAATGTCTCCAACAACAATCCCCTCAGTTTTTCCATTAATTTGTCATCCCTTTGTAGCTTTATTATTTCTATTTCCCTGTAGGGACTTATCGTCTCATCCAAATGAGCTAACATGTTCCTATTAAATCGTTGCGTGTTACTTGGTTGCACATATGGAGCTCTGTTTTCTTCCCAAAATAAATTTCCTGAACTGAACTGGTGCCAGAAAGAGCGACACAGAAGCCATAAACATGCTCTCAATCATAATTAGGGAGGAATACTAGCAGACGGTTGCTGCAGCTACTGGTCCTGTTGCAATATTTGCCATTTGGGTGTGATCATCTAGTGGAGTCCTGCTACCTTAGAGACTGGGGGGCACTAAAAGAGATGGAGTGACAGTCAGACACACAGGACCAGAGGGTAATAAAAACTCTACAGCCCATTGGCAACCTTTCCATCCACGGATCTACTGCACGACAGGGTAAGTGGGGTTTTAACCTGTCATAAGCAATAAGAATCAGCGTGGCCCCCCAGGCTTCGCTGACACACCTGGTCTGATCTGCAACTGGGTCAGCAGCTGTCTGCCTGCCTGTCCTTTCTGCTTGTTTGTCTGTCAGAAAAACAAGGCAGTATAAAGTCTCTTTCTGTCACCATGCGCACTCGGCAGGCTCAAGGACGTGTGATGGAAGAAGTGAACTTTTAGCCGGTGAGGGTCAGCTCAGGTAACGATTAAAGCGACTGCTGTGAACCGTTATCAGCCGTGTGGCATCACGAGGCACGAGCGTGTTCAACCACTTTCTTCTCACTGATTACTTCCTCTTCTCTGAAAGTGTGTGCTCCTCAGTCAAATTAACTGCTGTAGGGTTTGATTGCAAGAAAAACCTGCAGACTCTCAGTCCTCCATGACTCACAACTGAGCAAAACTGTCCAAAGAGATGTCTGTGTAGGTTCTCATTCATCCAGGTCATGGTTATCCAAAGTAGTTTAAATCAATCCACTGGACTTTAAGAAAGTTCCTTGAAGACGTTTCACCTCTCATCCAAGAGGCTTCTTCAGTTCTGGTGGTGGTTGGTGTTACCTCAGCTTTTAAACCTCTGTGAGGTGTGTCCAGGGCTGTTATTCCAACGACCGATACCAAAACTCATCTGACTACTCAACGATGGTCGTCGTGATTATCAGTGGGGGTCGTTGAAATGCACAGATGTCACTGAGCCCTCGTGTGCTAATGGTGGTCATTAGCATGAGTCTGCTGAGTAGATCTTTTGGGGAGTTTTGAAAGGACCTGATTGTAAATTGGCGAAAGATGATGTCGCAGACCACCCCCCCTGTTCAGAGATGGCCTCTCTACTTTGACATGGATGGCTTCTTTCACTCCTCTCTCAAACCATCTGTCCTCCCTGTCCAAAACCTGAACATTGGTGTCCTGAAACGAGTGTCCTTCTTCCTTAAGGTGAAGGATGACTGCCGAAGAAGAAGAAGGAAGACTGAGCCAACCACCACCAGAACTGAGGAAGCCTCTTGGATGAGAGGTGAAACGTCTTCAAGGAACTTTCTTAAAGTCCAGTGGATTGATTTAAACTACTTTTGGATGTCCAAAGAGAAATATACGCCACCGCTCAAAAGTTTAGGGTCGCTTAGAAATGTCCTGATTTTTGAAAGAAAAGGTTTTTTTCAATGAAGATCACATTAAATGAATGATACATCCAGTGTAGACATTGTTAATGTGGTAAATGACTATTCTAGCTGGAAATGTTTAATGGAATATCTCCATAGGGGTACAGAGGAACATTTCCATCAACCATCACTCCTGTGTTCTAATGCTACATTGTGTTAGCTAATGCTGTTGAAAGACTCATTGATGTCGGATAAAAGTAGGAGTTTTTGGTCTTTAGAAGATGCTTCCTTTAATGGATTAAAAAGTTTAACTGATGACGCTGTGATTTGCAGCTGCTTTGTATTTTTCTTTCAGACAGATTTCACATGCTTCTGTTTGACGTGTAACCTAACATGACCCTCCTCCACAACACTTCCTCGTTAAACTCTTCTCCATGAAGGGCTTGTCTACACCTTGTACTTGATAATAAAAGCCGTGATGAACTTGCAGCTTGTTAATTCGTGATCCTAGATATAATTACTGCAATTAGTGTTGGACAATTGTAATTATGGATTATGGATCTTCCCCGTCCCTAGGTAACCCGTACACTGAGTCCTGTGCTTGGTAGGTGAAAGATAAATGGAAAATGGTCTGTACATATGAGATATGAGGTGTGCAGGATAATAAATAATGTCTCTATGGGAAACAGGAGGAGGAGGAGGGGTTAGAGGCAGATAGGAGGATGAACAGACGGATACAAAGGTAACGGCAGAGCACGAGCTGATGTTCTGATTGAAGCTGATTAACTGAAACCACACGGGGTTTTCACACATTGTTTTCAGCTCCGGTTAGCCAGTTAAAACCCTTAACCCTCGTGTCGTCCTGCGGGTCAAATTGACCCATTTTAAAGTTTGAAAATGTGGAAAAAATATATATTTTCACAGTGAAACTTCTGATGTCCACATTTTCAACATTTTTTGGAAATGAAAGGAAGGAAAAAGTCAACGTGAAAAATGTTTCTTAAGAACATTCACAAAAAAATCAACCAAAATCCAGCGAAATTCGCTGGATTTTGGTTGATTTTTTTGTGAATGTTCCCAAAGAAAACATTAGAACTTTTACTAAAATAAATGTAATCACTTTAGATATTTTTAGGATTTTTCTTTTGAAGATTTTTATTCATTTTTTTGAAAATATTTACAAGAATTTTCTTGCCAAATTTGTTTTGTTTTTTTTGTTTTTAAATAAAACTCTTAAGATAAACTTAAAAGAAATTACTGGAATTTTCTTCCTGAAGGTTTTGCAAAATTTTCAGAAATTTGTGGGATTTTTTTGCTGAATTTTTGGATTTTTTTCAGACAAGGAAACAATATTTTTGGGTAAATAAGGACAACAGGAGGGTTAAATACTTAAACAGTCCATCCACTAATATGCTTCCTATCCTCACACTGAATCACAGCCTTTCTGATAGTTAACCCTCCTGCGAAACTCACTGGATTTTAGCTGATTTTTTGGTGAATGTTCTTTAGAAACATTTTTAACATTTCTTTTTTTCCCAGCAAAAAATGTTCAAAGATTTCCCAAAAATGCTGAAAATATGGACAGCAGACGTTTCACTGTGAAAATATATATTTTTTCCACATTTTCAAACTTTAAAACAGGTCAGTTTTTACCTGCAGGACGACACGAGGGTTAAGCAGTATTTAGATCCACTTACCAGCCAAACTAATAGGAAAATGTTGTGCATTTTGACCAATGATTTGTGACCTAAAGAAGTGAAGCGTACTCACTCCCACTGCTTCCTCCTGGCCTGCGGTGTGTTGTGCAGCTTGTGCGCTTGGTGGGCCAGGATGACGTCCCGGTAATCCACCAGTCCTCCCCTCCGACGGATGAGGGGGACCGTGGGGTCGCTGCTGCTGGTAACGAAGGACATGGAGCCCCGGCTGGAGCGAACCCCATAGCCGCCGCCGCCTCCGTCGCTGAAGGGCACGTCTCGGTACTGCTCCACCCGGATGTCATACACGGCGTGATAGTAGGTGGGGTTTGGGCCCACGCTGCTCCCGCTGATCGGTGGAGGGTGGCAGCGCAACGGCCGGTGGAGGCCCTGAGAGGACGAGGAACAGGACGAAGTCTGCGGCCACACCACCGAACCGCCATGGTCCTGATAGAGGGGGGACAGCATGGAGCTGGGGCAGAAGGTCAGGGGGAGGAACAAGGGAGGCATGGAGGTGAGGGAGAAATAAAGGGAAGGGAAAGAGAGGAGGGAGACAGTGAGAAAAAACAGATGGGTGACAATAGTTGGTTTTTTGATCAATCTGTTTCAATCAAGAATTCCAATTCCTTTAAAAATGATGCTATCATTTGTTCCATACACCTCTGAAGGTGTTCTGTGGGATCAGGCAGAGAGACATTAGCAGAAGATGCTGGAAGTTGTGAGGTGGGACCTGAACGCATCAGACTTGTTCATCCAGCAGCCACATGCTTGATTAGATTAAGATTTGGGGGATTCAATATCATGAACTCTTCATCATGTTTCCTAAAACATTGCTGCCGTGTGGCTTTGTAACAACAAAATTAGTATTATTTAAGTCACTTGTCAGTGGTTTCAGTGCTGTGGCTGACTGGTTTTGGATATGTAGAGTAGTCTGGCCAAAAAAGTCGAGGAAGGCAGAAGGCAGGCAGACTCAGCGAGTGCAAAGAGGCACAGATTTTATTCTACTTCTCCACTGATGTGACTCTTAAGTTACAAAACATTCTAAAAATAATTTACAAAGAAAAAGCTCCTCAGAAGAGACCAAACCATCACATTGTAGCAGCACAGGGGCACAAACTCTCTGCCCCTTTTATAGGGCGGTTAATTCACACCTCCTCACTTCAGCTCTACCATCGTACAGCATGGTGACCTGTTCTTTAACCTCGACACAAACAAATCTGTAAACAGCTTCACTGTGCACACTACAAACTTGTAGGCCTTTCTAAATATCTCCCCAAAACTTAAACATGTAAAACCAGTACTGACTGATGCTGTTTAATACAAAAGAAACATTCATCCGAAGGAAAAAAAAACCTCCACTTGGTCTGCTCCAGTGATGTCACTGTGACATCAGCAACACCATAAAGTCAGGAAGTGCTGGGCCGGCCTCCTCCTAAGCACTAGTCCTGCATGGTGAGCCAGAAAAAGGGAACAAAGAAAGGTCTGTTTGAACAAAAGAACAAACAATTCAACCACATTTGACCTGTAGCTTCATAAAGGATAACTACTACTAATCTGGCTGTGTGGTTTCCTTTAATCCTCCATATGATGGATGCAAACATAACATTAACACAAACAAACATGGGACAGCACACGGCCGCTGAAAAGTTTGGAGTCACTTAGAAATGTCCTTATTTTCAAAAGAAAAGCATTTTTTTAATGAAGATATCCTTAAATGAATGATAAATCCAGTGTAGACATAGTTAATGACTCCACAGCACAGTGTGCCGTGTAGAAATGACGGTCATGTAAGGGGCAGATTACATCCTTCCTTCCTAATCTCTCATAAAATGTGTTATAATTGCAGTTATTTTGAAGAGAATTTGAAGGAACTGGGAGTTGCATCCTCACATGACAGTTGTATGTGGTGCAGCCAAACCATCCCTCCTCCCTGCACAACGCAAGACGAATTTCCTCAAACAAAAGTTTCAATTAAATTTTGTTGTTCTGGATATACGCCGGCCCCTGTGGAGTAAGCAAAAACTCTACATCTCATTGTATCAGCCTCTACTTAAAACCCACTATAAATCAAGCTGCTGACTGTGCAAGGATAAAACAAACAAGAACAACAACACAATCATCGCTCTTTCTTTAAATCGTTAAGACAGATAATATGCCGCAGCTCTGTCGCAGATTGAACCAAATATATTTTTAGCTTCTTTACTGTTGACCAGCATAGATCAGAGTCAGACCGTAGCCACAGTCAGCTGAGACTCCACAGTTTAGAAAAGACAACAGAAGGAATGATTTCAGGGGTTTCACTGGGCTTCAGAGGAGAACAGCTGGGGTGATGGTGGCGGAGGTTTTCACCGCAAAAACTCCAAATCTTACCAAGTCTATTTGTCTTATTTTTAGTCAAAGTGTCTCGTCCCACTTGATTTAAGATAAATTCACTTAACAAGAGACATTTCAGCAGATGGAGGGACTTGTTTTAAGAGAATGCATCTTCAATATCTTGTTTAGTCAAAAAAATCTTGAAATTATCTTGTTTTGAGGTGAGTTTTACAAGAAAACTCAAAATAAGTTCAACCCTCGTGACGTCCTGCGGGTCAAACTGACCCATTTTAAAGTTTAAAAATGTGGGGGAAAAAAAGTTTTCACACTGAAGACTTCCACATTTTCAACATTTTTGGGGAAATTTTTGAACATTTTTTAAGGAAAAAAACGAAACCTTAAAAAATGTTTCAACATTCACATAAAAATCACCCAAAATCCAGCGAATTTCGCTGGATTTTGGGTGATTTTTATGTGAATGTTCTTAAAAGAACAACAAAACAAAAAAGAGACAAAAAACTTGACAAAAAAGTTACAAAGCAACAAAAAATAAGACAAAAAATGACAAAAGAGAGAAACAAAGCAGCAAAAAACGGACAAGCAAGACAAAAAACACAAAAAGACAAAATGATATACAAAATTAATGAAGTAAAAATACAAAATGACAAAAAAAAAACAGAAGTGAGACAAAAAGCAAACACAGAAAGACAAAAAGCAGAAACAAAATGACAACATGAGACGAACGACTAAAGTCACACAAAAAAGACAAAAAACAACAAAAACTAGACACGAAATGACAAAAGAACAATCCGTTGTTTTACTTTATGATCAAAACAACTTGTTCAGGTCCAGAAATTATTAAAAATTTAAAGTTTTACTAATTTACAATCAGCAGTTAACGTCTTCTCTGTAATTTTTATACTTTGAAGGCCGGATTGCACCCTCTGGAGGACCGATTTTGGGTCGTGGGCCGCATGTTGGACACCCTTGGTTTAGAACACCAAACAGGTTCCTGTTCAAAGTGAGAAAGCTGTGCACAGCTATGAACCTGGTACAACAGTGGTAATGTCTTTAATTAGGATTGGTGAGGATCTGACAGTAGGAGTCATCCTCATCATGAACAGCTAGGCTATTGGTTATGTGGTCCATTCAGATGTCTTCTTTAGCTTAATGTCACCTTATTGTGCATTTCTAGAATCTTCAGGTACTGTCCAGTCATATATTGCACCTATGCCATCACTGGTAAGTCTGAATAAAGCCATGAGGAACGTCAGTGTAAAAAATGACCAAGGTCTGACTAGGGTTGGACCCGAATATCTGAATATTCGTCAGCTACGGTGGTATCTGGATATTTAGCCCTGGAGGCTAAAGTGAACATGCAGAGGCAGTCGGTCATCCTGGAGGAGGAGTTCTTCAGTTTAACGGAAGACAAAACAAAGGCAAAAT
Source organism: Acanthochromis polyacanthus (assembly GCF_021347895.1). Lineage (NCBI taxonomy): Eukaryota > Metazoa > Chordata > Actinopteri > Pomacentridae > Acanthochromis > Acanthochromis polyacanthus. Next base: position 1,941,000 of record NC_067115.1, on the reverse strand, counting down.
TTGGACCCGGGAGACCAGACCGGATCGGGGGCGGAGCGAATATTCGGATATTCGTCTTTAATAGGGCCTGAATATTCGGAGGTCAGAAACCACTATGCCGTCCAGCCCTAGGTCTGACTGATAGACTGCTGCCACTTCAACATATTAATAAACCCAGCAGTGTTTGGGATCTCAGGTATCAAAAAGTGAGTTAAAGTCCTGTTCTCCCCTCCAGCTTCTTAACATGGACTACGTCACAGTAACCTTGCCAGCAAGTTGATTTCTCGCGATATTTGTGAGTTCACAAATCTCTCAAGAAACCATCTTGCTCCGCTCCCGCCTTCACTGTTCGTACAGAACCAAGTTGGTTCGGGCCAATCACACAGCAGTATTCGTGTGTGGGGCGGGATATCCGGGTGTGAAGACGACACCAAGCGCCAGTAGATCAAAACAAACACGGCAACGGAGGACAACGATCGTGTAGATGCTGCTATTAAGTCAGTTTTAGCTGAATCTCCTATCGCTTCTTTGAAGGAAGAACAACGAGAGGCGCTTTGCGCATTTCTGGATGGTAAAGATGTTTGTGCTTTTTAACCTACGGGTTTTGGTAAGAGTTTAATCTACCAATTGGCTCCGCTCGTTGTGAAGATCCCGCGATTGGCTAAAAACAAACCTGTCAGAGGTGGGACATACTGTTGCATTGTCCAATCCGTGCCTCTTTCCTCCGAACGGATTTACATGGAGCGGTCCCAGATTGATATTGTGGAGTACTATCAAGTACTACACAATTATTAATCTGGCTATTGCCAGGTTAACGTCACAGTCTTTATCTTTCAGGGACAAACTATGCTTCTTTCAAACCTACTGAGAATGCAGTTTGGCTATGAAGAAATATAATTTTCCTCAGACTCTTAACTCTATATTAGAAACACGTACAAGCCAGAGGATAGTAAAATGATGTTTTTTTGCCCTTGGTGAAGAAAAACAAACAAAATATGAAACTGTACAGCAAAAGAGAGCCTGGGAGGGGCATTAATAAACCAGACATTCACACAAGTGCAGAGGGCAAAGAACAACGAGAAGCGTGGAGGTAAACAGTGGAAAGTAAACAAGGGTGGACTCTTAATGAAATGCCTGCAAAGAGTAATGACGCTAACATGGCATTTTCATTTTTACCAAATAATTACACACAAAAACGCCCGGTTCATGTGTGTCTGTGTGTGTGTGTGTGTGTGTGCAGACGCACTGGAAACAGCATTTTTTCCTCACCACTTATCTGCTGAGAGTGCATTACACATTATTTCTCCCTGACATGGTGTAAAGTGAAAACTAATTCACAGAGACAGCCGCACACACACAGATTTACGTTCACACGCTGCAGGTACAATGATGAGACATACTGCTATGGTAAGGGCTTTGCTGGGTGATTGAGGGTGTGTGTGTGTGTGTGTGTGTGTGTGTGTGTGTGTGTGTGTGTGTGTGTGCACACGCCGCAGGGCTTGAATAACACAGGTCTAGTTGTATTAGTGGAAGCAGCAGAGAACACACAAACTCAGGACATAACAGAGAGAAAGGGCAAACTAAAGAACTAACAAGGACGCAGAGGATTCACAAAGAAGAAGTGAGGGAGAAAGGGAGATTATGGGGGAGACACAGAGGGTGATGGACAGATAAAAAGCAGAGAAGAAAGAGAATGGGACAGAAACAGGAAGCAAGCGAGGGTTGGACAGATAAAGAGTGAAACGGAAAACCAGCATTTACCCCAAAGAGAGCGCTTTAACCCTGCTGTCGTCCTGTGGGTCAAACTGACCCGTTTTAAAGTTTGAAAATGTGGAAAAAAAACATTTTTTCACAGCGAAATTTCTGATGTCCACATTTTCAACATTTCTGGGAAATTTTTGGACATTTTTTGGTGCAGAAAAAGAAATGTTAAAAATGTTTCTTTAGAACATTCACATAAAAATTTTTTGTGAATTTTCTTAAAGAAAATATTAGAAGTTTTATTGATATATATGGAATAACTTTAGATATTTTTAGGATTTTTTCTGAAGTTTTTTACTCATTTTTGAAAATATTTACAAGAATTTTCTTACCAAATTTGGGGGATTTTTTTAAAATAAAACTTTTAAGGGAAACCTTTAACCCTCGTGTCGTCCTGCGGATCAAATTTACCCATTTTAAAGTTTAAAGATGTGGAAAAAAAATATATTTTCACAGTGAAAACTTCCATATTCTCAACATTTTTGGGGAAATTTTTGAACATTTCTTGGTGGAAAAAAATAAATGTTAAAAAAAAAAGTGTATTAAGAACATTCACAAAAAAATCAACCCAAACCCAGCAAATTTTGCTGGATTAGGGTTGATTTTTTGTGAATGTTCTTAAAGAAAATATTAAAAGTTTTACCGATATATATGTAATCACTTTAGATGGTTTTGGATTTTTTTTAAATTTTTACTCATTTTTTAAAATATTTACAAGAATTTTATTACCAAATACCAAAAGGGAAATTTTTAAGGAATTATTAAAACTTACTTCCTGAAAGTTTTGCAAATTCTCAGGAATGTGGAGGAATTGAGGAATTTTTTTGCAGAATTTTTGGATCTTTTTCAGACGAGGAAACTATATTTTTTGTTGCCCGTAAATGAAGACAACAGGAGGGTTAATAAAAGGCACAGAGGCGGCAAAAGCCAGCAGGAGAGAAAGAGTAGGGAGAGATTAGCGGACATGACAGATGAGTGGAGGAATGACTGATTGCTGAGAGAGAGAACGACAGCGCAGAGCCGAGCAGATGAAGCAAAGTCGTTTCCCTCTTTCGCTCATTATGTCCAGTCCTTCTCCCTCGAGGACTGACGGCAGAGGAGACACGAAGGTTCCTGTATTTACTACGACTCTTCATCAGGACAGAATGGGAACGTGAACTGTGAACCGTGAAAACAACATTTCCAGCGCGATGCTTCACATTTGTTCTGAGGTTCTTCTACTGGTCTGCACCAAACTGCCTTTGGTTTTCCAGTTCAGAGCTAATTATCCCAAAGGACCTGCTCTTTGCCTGTACGTCCGCTGGCAAACTGTGGTTTTCCTCTAATGTTCTTTCAGGACAGCGACAGCTTTTTCCCGGCACAGTCTCTTTCTGATTGTAGACTCAGCACTTTGACGCCAACAGCTGCAGGTCCTGTGATGAGATTTTAGGGCTCAGGTGATGATTTTTCTCACAGTTGACTGACAACCATTTTTGAAAACCCTGAAGAGCTCTTAAGATGGTGAAACAATGAAGGCCACATAGTGTAAAAGGAACTGAGCAGATGCCAAAACGTTCACTTTAAATGATTCTGATTAGGACTTGAAGTTTTTAGCTTTCCCCTCTAACTGACGAGTTTAAGTTAAAATGATGAAAATTACTACAAAATGTCAGTCTTGTGAGTCATTTCTTTGAGTGTTTCATCCTTGTCTGTAGACAAACTTTCAAAGAGGATCAGATATTTGTTTGTCCAGATATGCCAAAAAACTAGGGCTGGCCCAAATAGTGGTTTCTAGTCTCCGGATAGTTGGGCCCTATTAAAGACGAATATCCGAATATTCATTCCACCCCGTAATGTCTGACGGGGTGTGTGTGTGTGTGTGTGTGTGTGTGTGTGTGTGTGTGTGTGTGTGTGTGTGTGTGTGTGTGTGTGTGTGTGTGTGTGTGTGTGTGTGTGTGTGGAGGGGGGGGTGTTCGAAAACCATTCGTCTGGTCTCCCAGATGCAAATTTTGCACACTGCCTTCGTTTACTCTTCAGTTAAACTGAAGAATTCCCAAACAGCAGAGGTCTTCAGCATCTTGTCTTGTATTTATGTAACGAAGTGAAGCGTGACGTCAGAGTCTGCAGCCACCCGGCCATTAGGGTGGTGGTAAGAAACACGAATGGATGAGGTGAGATTGGGCCAAAGGCGAAGGGAAGAGACGAGCTCCGAATATTTTTGTCTGGGGGGAGGAGGGGGTGATCACAGAGACATATGTGTATATGTTTATGTGATCACAGGACGGGATGAGCCGATGTGGCCAAAGGCGTAGGGAAGAAAGTAATGCCACATATTCGTTCCGCCCGGTAATGTCCGACCGGGGGGCGAATATTCGGATACCAAAATTAATACCCGGATACCGCCGTAGCGAACGAATATTCAGATATTCGGGATACTTGGGTCCAGCCCTACAAAAAACATCAACGATTTCTTTGTGATGTGCTTACTCTTTTACGTGACTCGAGGTTTAACGATTCAGATTTTGTCCAGACTGGGGCTACAAACAACTCACTTCTGTTCATACTAGGACTGAAAGTTTGGGAGAAAGATCTAATCACAGTTTTGCACGGAGTGATGGAGCATTAACTCGTAACACCAAGAGTCTGACTGTCACACAAAGAGAATGAATTTGTAAAACCTCTCACGTGACACTTCAAACTCTGAGTCAGATGTGCTGCCAAATGCACCAGGTGTGACTAGTAAATGATGACGATGTAAATCAAACTATGGGGGGATGGCTCAATGTACACCGATGAGCGGACAATCTAGAACCAGATAAAATTAAACTACGGCGTTGGTACCGGTAATTAACAGTCATATCCTAATTTGCAATCTCTGTGATCTGCTAATCGCCTTGTTAAAAAATGAATTGATATTTTGTTCCGGAACATTTAAACTGCTCAGTTGGTAATTAGGAGAGGACCTGCTATCACACTTAGCTGGCTAAATTCGTCCGTCGTGCTGCCTCCTGATACGCTGACGTCAGAACCGGCTCCGTCCAATGTGACACCAATAAAAACAGCAGTGGAGACGAACAGCCAGACTCATCTCACCCAATTAAACATGACTCAGCCTGCATTTGTGTCTCTGCTTTAAAGTCATTTTTCATGGAACGATTCCAGTTTCTTGTCCTTCGCCTCGAAGGTAGTAAAGCCGGTACGATCACGATCATAAATTATGCTATTTGCTATGTGAGTAGGCACGCAGCTGCTGGCTGAGCAAAAAGGAAGTACAAGTTTATAGGGTTTGGTGCTTTTAAGGAAAACTGAGGGGACAGCAACGCCTGAATGTCACAGAAGCAGAACTTAGATTGGAAGATCACTGAACTGAATCACTGGACAACCTTGGAAAAATCTGGCCAAAGAAAGGAGGTGAGCAAAACCTTCTTCCGGCCCTTGAAGCAGCTACACACGTGGACAAAATTGTTGGTACCCCTCAGTTAAAGAAAGAAAAACCCACAATTCTCACTGAAATCACTTGAAACTCACAAAAGTAACAATAAATAAAAATTTATTGAAAATTAAATAATCAAAAACAGCCATTACTTTTGAATTGTTGATTAACATAATTATTTAAAAAACAAACTAATGAAACAGGCCTGGACAAAAATGATGGTACCTCTATAAAAGATTGAAAACTATTTGACCAGAGTGACATGATTAACTCAGGTGTGTCATTTAATTGACATCACAGGTGTTTCCAAACTCATAATCAGTCAGTCTGCCTATTTAAAGGGAGACAAGTAGTCACCCTGCTGTTTGGTGAAAAGGTGTGTACCACACTGAACATGGACAACAGAAAGCGAAGGAGAGAATTGTCCCAGGACATCCGAAAAAAAATTATAGACAAACATCTTAAAGGTAAAGGCTATAAGACCATCTCTAAACAGCTTGAAGTTCCTGTGACAACAGTGGCTCATATTATTCAGAAGTTCAAGACCCACGGGACAGTAGCCAACCTCCCTGGACGTGGCCGCAAGAGGAAAATTGATGACAAATTGAAGAGACGGATCGTTGGAATTGTATCCAAAGAGCCCAGAGCAACCTCCAAAGAAATTAAAGGTGAACTCCAAGGCCAAGGTACATCAGTGTCAGATCGCACCATTCGTCGTTGTTTGAGCCAAAGTGGACTTCATGGGAGACGACCAAGGAGGACACCACTGCTGAAAAAAACTCATAAAAAAGCCAGACTGGAATTTGCAAAAATGCATGTTGACAAGCCACAAAGCTTCTGGGAGAATGTCCTTTGGACAGATGAGACCAAACTGGAGCTTTTTGGTAAGGCACATCAACTCTATGTTCATAGACTCAAAAACCAAGCATACGAAGAAAAGAACACTGTCCCTACGGTGAAACATGGAGGAGGCTCAGTAATGTTTTGGGGCTGCTTTGCTGCATCTGGCACAGGGTGTCTTGAAAATGTGCAAGGTACGATGAAATCTGAAGACTATCAAGGCATTCTGGAGAGAAATGTGCTGCCTAGTGTCAGAAAGCTTGGTCTCAGTCGCAGGTCATGGGTCTTCCAACAGGACAACCATCCAAAACACACAGCCAAAAACACCCAAGAATGGCTGAGAGAAAAGCGTTGGACTATTCTAAAGTGGCCTTCTATGAGCCCAGATCTGAATCCCATTGAACATATGTGGAAGGAGCTGAAACATGCCATTTGGAGAAGACACCCATCAAACCTGAGACAACTGGAGCTGTTTGCTCATGAGGAGTGGGCCAAAATACCTGTTGACAGCTGCAGAACGCTCATTGACAAATACAGAAATCGTTTAATTGCAGTGATTGCCTCAAAAGGTTGTGCAACAAAATATTAAGTTATGGGTACCATCATTTTTGTCCAGCCCTATTTCATTAGTTTGTTTTTTTAAATAATTATGTTAATCAACAATTCAAAAGTGATGGCTGATTTTGATTATTTAATTTTCAATAAATTTTTATTTATTGTTACTTTTGTGAGTTTCAAGTGATTTCAGTGAGAATTGTGGGTTTTTCCTTCTTTAACTGAGGGGTACCAACAATTTTGTCCACGTGTGTATTTGGACAGGGATTTCTCTAAATTTACAGCGACAGACAACGTCATACAGTAAGGAGTGGAACGGGATTTGGTCTGGAGAGGACATTTTAACTAAAGGTTGGCATGAGAGTATGTTTACGGCATGAAAGTGAACCAAACATCGGTAATTCTTAAACACTGCTTTGGTGATAAGACTAACAAATAACATATAGCTGATTGCATGTAATAGGAAGTGGAGTTTGTGTTTTATTTCTCTTACTAAAAAAGAAAAACACTTCTCTGTTGGCTGGCTTCCTACAGTATTTCATGAATGGGAACAGTGGGATCACAGAGGCTCAACAACGGCCCAGAATTACTGAAATAGTTGGAAACCAAATGCATTTACAGCCTCACACTTTTGGAAGAGGTGAGTTTATCACGGCAGAGCATTAGCAGCAGACACACACTAATTAAGGAAGCCTGACTCTGCAGATTGGCTAGTTGCCTATGTCAGCTCATTAGATGTTTGCTGCCTTTCCAGCCCTGCTCATGTCTGGACCCAACTTTTTCTGCTTGACCTTATCACAAATGAATGTCTGCTCCTAGCCGAGCCGGTGATAGATACCGCTACAGCTCTGACTGATTTCCTCCATGTCATCACATTTAAAAGTCCCTTCATTGTGAGAAAATACTACAGACACAAGACTTTGTTACCTTTGTATCATCTAGCTGTAAGCTGTAGTTGTAACTCGGGCTGGACCCGAATATCCCGAATATCCGAATATTCGTTTGCTACGACGGTATCCGGATGTTAATTTTGGCATCCGAATATTCGCTCCCCCCCCGTCGGACGTTACGGGGCGGAACGAATATTCGGATATTCGTCTTTAATAGGGCCCGAATATTTGGAGGCCAGAAACTGCTGTTCAGGCCAGCCCTAGTTGTAACCTGCTAGCATGCCTGTCCTGCCTGGTCCAGCTGAGATGTCAACCAACAGCTTAACGCCTCAAAAAGTGCTTTTCCCTGCAGTGGAAGCAAACATATAACCACTGACAACCCTTGTGTTTGCTCCTGAGCTCTACAGAACTTTTAACCCCATATGAACTAAGACACATAAAAGCTGGTAATTGTACAAAGGCTGCTGAAAACGACGGCAGAAACCTGCAAGCCTGGCAGCAGAACAGCTATTGACCATGCAAACCCTCTTAAAGCGGCTGACCATTCTTTGACGGGGGAGGTAGCGAGCTTGCAAACTTCACTCAACCAGAAAATAAACACATTTATGCTAAACACATAAATACAGCAACAGCAACCTCTGGGCATGAAAAAATGAGGCTGCAGTTCTGTAAATGACCACTTGAGGCTGGCTCCACACGGCAGAAATAAACACGTTTACAGGCTGGTACAAAGAAACTGTTTTAGTCTCTACAGATCATTTCTCTGACCTTGAAGACTGTGATCTCTTGGGTGTGTCCAGTGACTTCATTTCTTAACATTAAATGAAAACAAAACTGAGATTGTCGTGTTCAATCCCCCTGACCCGGTCTAGGTCCACACCAGCTCACTCTTCCCATTAGCACCTTCAATACGATCACAGACTGGGAATCTTGGTGTTATTATTGATGGAGCGTTTAAATCAGACAAACAGATCAACTCAGCGGTCAAGGCGAGCTTCTCACAGTTTCGTCTTCTAGCCAAAGTCAGACCCTACCTAAGAAGGGCTGATCTAGAAAAAGATATCCATGCTTTTATTACATGGTGTTGGACTATTGTCGCTCCCTGTACGTCGCCATTGACCAGTCAGAACTCAACCATCTGCAGCTTGTTCAGAATGCAGCAGCTCGTCTCCTAACCAGAACAGAGAAACACAAAACGCCGGTGCTTTCATCACTTCACTGGCTTCCGGTTAGGTTCAAGATTGATTTTAAGATTGTTTTATTGAGGTCTCGATCTCAATGGGTCTTTTACCTGGTTAAATAAAGGTTAAATACATAAAATTTGCTTTTAAGTCTCTGAGTGGACTGGATTCAGAATATTTAGCGTATTTATAAGGTGCATCAACTCCCCAGAGGTCAGCTGACCAGACGGACGTTCCTCCATCCCTCATGAAAACCAGCGGAGATGGAGCCTTTGAACGCATCACCCATTTCTGTTAGGTCTGCCAATAGCCTCTCAATTTTGAAAGGTTGATCAGAGTCACCTTTTATGGATCCTTTATCTCTCTTATTTTACTGTCTTATTGTTTTGCTTTGACTGTTTTCATATTGTTGATGATTTATTTTACTGTAAAGCACTTTGGTTGGCCTTTTAGAACTGCTTTATAAATAAACCTGACACTGACATAACTTATGTCAAATTTTGCTTTGACCTTTCAGGTTTGACTTTCTATTTCACTGCATGCAAATATTTTTATTTATTTATCTTTTGTAATGTGTTATCAGTACATTTAATACACATCAAAATCAGTTTCTGTCATTTTAGATTGATTTTTGGTTGAAGAAAAACTACTGCATTTGCAATTTCTTTACACTGTGTGGGTTTTTTTTAGCCCTCCTGTCGTCCCGCGGGTCAAAACTGACCCGTTTTAGTTTGAAAATGTGGGGGGGGGGGGGGGGAAACATTTTCACAGTGAAACTTCTGATGTCCACATTTTCAACATTTTGGAGAAATCTTTGAACATTTTTTCGTGGGAAAAAAGAAATGTTAAAAATGTTTCTTAAGAACATTCACTAAAAAATCAACCAAAATCCATCAAATTTCGCTGGATTTTGGTTGATTTTTTTTGTGAATGTTCTTCAAGAAAATATTAGAAGTTTTACTGATAACTATGCAATTACTTTAGATATTTTTAGGATTTTTTTTGGAAGATTTTTACTTATTTTTTAAAAATATTTACAAGAATTTCCTTGCCAAATTTGGGGAATTTAAAAAAAAATTGGAAGAGAAACTTAAAGAATTACTGGAATTTTCTTCCTTAAGGTTTTGCAAATTTTCTGAAATTTGGGGAATTTTTTTTGCTGAATTCTTGGATTTTTTTCAGACAAGGAAACAATATTTTTTGGTGCCTGTAAATGAGGACAACCTAATGCATCACTTAATTTATTTACTTCATGTAGAAAGTAATTTGTCACACTACCGGCTACGTTACTTTTGAGTTCATTTACAACAACACCACCTGGGAACACTCGCACAGAGCCTGAATGGACCCACAACCTGCAGGGATGAGGGCTGGAGTCGGGTTCGCTGCAAGTGTGGTGGTAGGACAAGGCTGACGTCTATACAAAGAGTACTTTACAGAAATATGCTGTGGAGAGAACAACTGCAAGTCTAAGAGAATAAAGGTGGCACTGACAGTTGGCTTTCCTGCCTAAAAAGTAGCAACAGTAACTGATAAGTGACTGTAATGTGGCTGTTGAATGATGGAGCAGTCATGCGTTACATTACTGAGTTACAGACAAATATGATGTAATTCCAGCAACACGTTCCTTCGTAATGTATCACCCCAAACTCTGACCACATGCTACACCGTCCAACACACCTTTGGCTCCCAATGAAAGATGACGTCAGAGGAGTCGTGTCTGTAATCTCTTAGTGATTAACGAGGCCAAAATGAAGTCCTCCCACCACAGGAAATTAACCACCAACAGGAAGGTAAAGTCACTGAAATGCCATTCAGTGTAAATATCAGGCTGGGGCAGGACAATAATTTAATATCACCATTTATCATGTCCCCATACAAGCTTGTGACAAACTCTTTTTCGGTATATCACAGCTAGCAGCATTCATCGGTCATATTAGCCCTAAACAGAGCAGACAGCCACTCGGTCAGCCATCACTCATTCAGCGGGGATGAAAGCGATCCAGCCTTCCGTTTAGCAGCCAAACACAGCTTCTGGTCTCATGGTGTTCTGACTGTCTGACTGCCGCTGACCTCTTTCTGCCTGTCAGCCCCCCTAAAAACTCTGACCCCTCAGGTCACAGCTCTCTGACTGCTGCGTCCATCAAAGAGCAGGTGAATGCTAACAAGCCACACCGTTTCTGCTCTCACATCTAAAAAACACCAGAGACGGCGTGCCTACACTGCAAAAACTCCAAATCTTACCAAGTCTGTTTGTCTTATTTTTAGTCAGAATGTCTCATCCCACTTGATTTAAGATAAATTCACTTAACAAGAGACATTTCAGCAGATGGAGGGACTTGTTTTAAGACAATGTATCTTAAATATCAAACAATCTTGAAATTATTTTGTTTTGAGTTGTATTTTACCAGAAATCTCAATATAAGTTTAACCATCGTGTCGTCCTGCGGGTCAAATTGGCCCGGTTTAAAGTTCAAAAATGAGGGGAAAAAATGTATATTTTGACAGTGAAAACATTCTTAATTTTTTTTTTTTTGGGGGGGGGGGGGGGGGATTTTGAACATTATTAGGTGGAAAAAAAGAAATGTTAAAAAAAAAGGGTTTCTTTAAAAACTAGAGAATTTCGTTGAGTTGATTTTTTTAACCGAATGTTCTTAAAGAAAATATTAGAACTTTGTCTGATATAATGGAATCACTTATATATATTTTTAGGATTTTTTGGATGATTTTTATTCTTTTTTTGGAAAATATCTACAATTTTTAGATTTTTTAATTTTTTAAAATTTTATTTCTTGCCAAATTTGGGATTTTTTTTTTAAGTAAAACTTTTAAGGGAAATTTTTAAGGAATTTTCTTCCTGAAGATTTTGCAATTTGTTTTTATAAATTTGGGGAACTTTTTGCTGAATTTTTTTTTATTTTTTTCCGTCAAGGAAACAATATTTTTTGGTGCCATAAATGAGGACAACAGGAGGGTTAAGACACCTAAGCTTGACAGTCCTGGTGAAATAGAGCTTTACATAAATTTTCCCAGCTAATTTTAAGATCTCAATATTCAAAATATTACATCTTATTTCCAGAAATCTCACCAAGCCATTTTTCACTTGTTCTATTGGCAGATTTTTTTCATTTATTTCAGGGTAAAAGTTCCTTGAAATAACTTTTTTTCTTGTTTTGAGAGGGGCATTTTTTCCAGTGTAGCGCCACTCTTCCCCCTCACAGATGACATTCGTATGTTCAAAATAACTACCGTGCACAATGGCCACGTTTACATGAAGGTTTTTAATTCAGAATTAACTGCATGCGCAGACTGACCGGAATGAACTGTTTACATGAACAGAACGTACACAGGAATTAGTTTATTCTGAATGAACATCGGAATAAACCAGGCAGTATATTCGGAATTAAGTGTTTACAAGGAGATTTTAAAGCGGAATGAACTTTAATTCTGAATTAAAGAGGAATTAAAGGTCTCGTGTAAACGTGGCGAGTATTTAAGTGCTACAAATGAGAAACTGAACATACACATTTAGCTCATTTAACTGAGATTAATTGCGAGCTTGGCGGCTCTGAGTCTGCATTCACCTCAAACTGCAGAAGACAAAAGGCCATTAAGCAATATTGTCCTCTTTTCTATTTAGGGATAAATAAAACTGAAGGCAGTGTGTTCTCAATTTGCAGAACAGCACTTTTTTTTCTTTACAGACAGCAGTTCATGGTGATGATGTTCCAGACAGAGCACAGCATTTTATCCAGTAACCCAAAACAGAAGTTGCAGTCCTGTAACACAAAGATAATCACATGCTCTGTTCTGACTTTAAAACACATTTGCACTCAGTTGTTAAATTTATATTCATCACAGAGGTAGTGTGGCGTCATACTGAGAGTTTCTAATGTTTTGTCCACCTCATTTACGTCACAGGGCGCTTCCATTGCACTGCATCTATATTAGCTATTGCCTCTGTATGCCAGCCTCAGCGGGGTAACGGCTGTTTTGCCTTGCCTGCATTAAAATGTACGTCTCACATCTGCAGAAATGTCCCAGGTGGAAACACTGAGGAGCAAATGCACCAAGCTAAATGAAGTGTGAGTGTTTCTCTTGGACCACTGGACTGTGAAAGCACCTGTACACATTTACAGAGTGTGTGTTCATGTGTGTGTGTGTTGCTGTAACAGGTAGGTGGGAGGTGCAAGATTTCTGTGCAATCCATTAGGAGAGGCATACATAAACACTGGGCTTACAAAAAACGAAATTAGCAGTACAGGATGTTTCATCAGCTCTATTCTCGTCCAGGGACCAGACACTATGATATATCTGTTTTTAGATTAAATACGTTCACAGTCAGAATGAGTTGCACACAGATCACACCACCCATGTGCCTCAAAAAAGCAAAAACATAAAAGCTGCTTCCAGTTAACAAATGGAGATCAAGTGATTTGGCACGGGGGGAAAGCGTATAAATTGTAAACTGTCTGAATGAGTCACCACGCCGGCTCGGGACATGAATAAAATCCGGTGGCATCATGCAGAGATCTATTATCCTGGTGGGAGACGCGGCCAAAATTATGGGGCGGTAGAAGCATTAACGCAGCTTATGAGTCGGAATTACTGACGGACGCACAAAGGCAGACAAAGTCAGACAAAAGAGGACGGTTTTTCACCAACAAACTGCACAAAGATAGACATATGACGGCCGACTGTGTCAGCGCTCTTCTGAACCATGCGGCGGAAGCATTTACTCTGGGTTTCACTCAGGGGTGCACCGACACACTGACTCACTCCTGCTTTCATCACAACTACTGCAGAAAACCCAGGACACAGGATGTTGTTTGCTTGGCTGAGCCCGGTACACCCATGACAACCACTTCTGATTTACGTCACGCTCTTATTTGGAAGGCCTACTACGTGGATCAAAGAGAGGGGATGTCAGCAGAGGAAAACCAGCCACCCAGCAGTGAACGTACAGAGATAACACATAAGGTATAAACATCAAGCTAATTTCCACTACAGTGCAGTCATAAAATGTTAAATATACATTTTTGCGATTCAAAGTCCAGGTAGCATAAATAATAACCAGCTGCTGTTAAAAATGTTTCTTTTTTTTTTCATTCTAAGGTTTGTTTGTTAGAGTTTTTTTTATTTGCAATCAGTTCTCATCTGAGAGCTGTTTTTGTTGTCACAAAGACACAAATCTGGTTTAAAATTTCACATCTAGGGTTTCATGACTGTATTTCTTGATCCTACCCTGTCTGAGGAGAAAAGCATTGATATATTTTCACACAAACTGGTTCATGAAGATGCTGGGTACATTGATTTTTGTGTTCTGTCATAATCCTGTAGTTGTTTATCCTGTTTAAGTAGAGGTTTTGTGTCTCTTTGCAGGTATTTTTGCTGCCTTGCTGTGTTCTTTTGTTTCTCTTTGTGTTTTTTGGGACTTATTTTGTTTATTTTTGCAGTCAGTCTCTATCTCTTTGTGGTGATTTTGTGCCTCTTTAAAGTCATTTTGCAAATGCTGTGGATATTTTTTTTCTCTTCTTACTCTTTATAATCTATTTTTGTACCCTGTAGTGTTTTCGACTCGTGCTTTTCTCAAATCTTTGAGTTGATTTTATGGATTTTTCAACAACATTCCTCCTTGTTTCCCTATAAGTGCTCGTGCCAGTCAGAATTATTATTGATATCTGTCATATGCTCACATAATGACACATCTAATTTTGCACATTTTCATAATTTAAATAGATAAAAACTGAACAAAATAACAGATCACTCAAGTGGAAAATTGAAATTAAAATATTTACCACACTGTTAAAAATTAAAACGAAGGATTTCAGCTAAGGTGCTGATGATTCTGAACTTTTTAGGGAGTGAAAGGTGGAACAGTATTTAAACCTCTGACATCTGCTGCTCAGCCTCTAAAGAGTTCTCTGATAAAGACATGGATGCCCATGAGTCTAACAATGGATTTAAAAAGATCCATCGTTAGACTCAAACCATCCATGAGTGGTGCAGATTTCAGACTACTGGCGTTCTGAGCAGAACTTGCCGTCTGGATAAATTCAGGCCAAGAGTAGACAGCTTGATGCAAAAAGGACCCAAAAATTCCATCACTACATCTGCAAGTAATTCTGCGGCTGTTGGTGTCGAAATGTAGTCTAGCCGCGCTAGACAACCCACGGCAACGAATTTAATTCTCTGCCAGGGTGGGTCTAGTTACCCTCCATAAGGCTCGAGGCTGGATTCTCCTAAAACTGGCCGGACCAATCACCATGAAGTGTAGAGTCAGAAGGCGGGCGTAACTAAGTGACGACAGAGGCGTGACGATTCTGACAGAAACAACCGGCGCACAATAAACAGCTATCTTTGGACTCGGCTTTGGCCACAGCCCTTAAAGATTTGAAGCTAAAATTCAGCTTGAAAGATAAACAAAGGACGGCACTGAAGTGTTTCATTGAGAAGAAAGACGTATTTGGACTTATGCCGACGGGATATGGCAAATCCTTAATATACCAGTTGGCTCCGCTGGTTGGGAAGCTAATGGGACTTAGCCACAATCCGGCGGCGCTCTAGGAACTCCGTCAGCCTATTCGTTGCATTGATTGGTTGTATACCTACCCAATTGCTACAGAGTGATTTGATAGACAACCTTTTAGCCCGCCTCCCTCCCTGTCGAGTGGCCCTAGACCCTTGTGCCTTCAGAAACATGGGTCTAGCACGGCTAGGCTAGTCAAAATGATGAGATTTGATGGAAAGGTCCGTGTTGGTAAGATCTTTACCTACCGCACCAAAAATCGTATAATATGACTCCACTGTGTATCTGCACTCAGTCCCTTTTGGTTTTTTATCTTTGTTTACTTCTCAGAAAGCATATTGAATCTACGGTGTGTCCCTACTGCGGGACACTGTTGTCTTTTCCTCTTTGAGACCTTCTGTGTAGTCTTGGTTCGGTTTGACAGCCACAAACTCTGACAAAAGTCCTGCTTTGTCTCATACCAATAAGGCAATAAGCTTCTCTTCAGTGGAGTCAAGCTGACAAACAGAGAGATGGACTGAGAGATATAGAGATGGAGAGATGGATGCTATACGGAGACAAGAGGGTCAAGAGAAACAGATGACCCTGAAGCAACAGGCAAGAGTGCAGGTGTGCAGATTTCACATGTTCACACGTCTGTCAGAATGAGTCTAATCCTCTCTGCAACAACGAAGAAAACCTCCAGCGGTGGGAGAATCAGGAGGAATCCTACTTCCTGCAAAGCTTCAATAACATTCAGATCTGACGGCTGATGTCAGGTTTGGGCCAACCCAGGCCGAAATAGTAAAGGAACAGAGAGACGAGGCGATATTTTTGGCACATCGGTACTGTAGTGCTTTCGAGTGATCTGTAGAGGCAGATTTTACATAACTCACTCATCCAGTAGCAGATTTGACACTCTCTGAATGCGTTCAATAACAGCCTGGGAAGAACCCCACATTGCCCAACACGATGCTGACTCCTTCAGAAGGAGAGCTGAGGGATCTGAGAGTAGGTGAACCATTTGTTCTTTGTATAGCTACAGCAGGGTCGTGGACTCGAAGCATCTGTTGACTCCACCTTGCGGTTCCTTCATCTGGAGAACTAGATTTTAGTCGGAGACGCTACAAATGAACAAAACCATCAAATAGTTTTCCACTTGGAGGTGTCAGACTAAATGTAAATGTTTTCTGAGAAGCTGTAGAGCGATATAATGACGCTTTACGATCATTTTAGCAGCGCTCATTCTGTCTGCTGGCAAATAAGAAGCCAAAAGGTGACAATAAACCAATCAGGCACAAGATTAGAACCTCCAGCCCAATACTGTGTTAGGATAATTACATTATACATTTAAATATTCAGTTGTTGCTCTTAGTGTGAGCACCTTTTGTGTGAAAACGGGTTTGTTTTCCTTGATCCATGAATCAAGGGACCGATAAAAAGAGTAAATAAACTGCTCCTCTGCGGGTCTTTTTCCAACAGTGACTGAGCAGAAGGCAAACAGTTATTATTGCATTGAGAAGACGACGCTCCAGGGCCTGCATGGCTCTCTGCTCTCTGATTCAGACGGGTTATAGCCTTGTCCATCACATCTAGAACCCACTAGTTGGATTTTTCAAAGGGGCATCTGATAAAGGGGTGGAAGCAATCACTCAAACTTAACCCTTTAAATGTGTAAAATACGTCCAAGGGTCAAAGGATCCTAATTAAATCTACTTCCTGTGCTTCAGTTAGAAAAGAAAGTTTAGAAATCACACTGGCTGCATGTGTAAAGATGCAATACTCAAGATTGCTCAGGAGATTTGTCATAAAAACTGGATCCAACCTTGAGATATTACTTCTTGGCCAGATGTGCAATTTATAATTAGTGACGTCAACCACAAAGACATTCAGACCCCTTAAAGCAATGCTAAGGTCTGGAAGGCCGACGTGTCAGTTGAGTACCATTTTTTACCCAATAATCACACTGTAGGCTATTAATCACCCACCCAACGTCATAGCCAGGTACGATTTATGCGCATTTTAGTTGTTAATCTAAATTTGGCCATTTAAAAACAGAGCATCCAGACTACTCTTGGTAAATACTGGTTCTGGTTGTTCAAAATGTCATCAGCAGTTGAGGGATTTATTATGGAGACGCTGCTATCGTTCTTCGAAGTACTAAAAGTTCTTCATTTTTATTGGAGTTATTTGATTTGGAGGAAGGTAACAGCATAACATTAGAACTGCATCCAGCTATTGTTTTCATTATCGATTAATTATTTGGTGTTTAAAACATCAGAAAACACTGAGAAACGCTCGTCATGTCTTGTTCTGTCTGACCAACAATCTGGACCCTTCAGCATCAAATGGATGATCATGGCAGGCCCAGAAATGCTGCAAACTCCCACATATGAGTTATTTCTAAAAAATTGAAAAATAAAATAGAGATGAATCCACAAAATGTTTTCATAGGGAACCTATTTTTGCTCAAGTTCTTTGGAGAGCCACCAAAAGAATCACTTTTGATGTTTGTTTTTTTGTTTATTTTGCTTTTCTTATTTATTTTTTAAACACGACAGTTCATATTAATGTATATTTCCTCATAAATATGAGAAATTGTTGCCATACAGCTAATTTCCATCTCAAGTCCCACTAGACAAATTACTAATAACATAAAACCATAACTGAACAAAGACATGCAAAAAAGAAAAACAAACAAGTGATAACACAGAGTGCACAGAACAGACAAAAAACTGGGGACCAAGGCAGCTACCAAGCAGTAATTAACTGACATTTACTCCTGATCATATTGTAAATATCTCTTTGTTGTTATTGCATATTGCTATACTTCACTTTTCCTTCTGTCACTATAGATTCCTCTGACTCTATTGCATATAACTGTATTGCACATTTCCCATTGTCACTGCACATTTCTCTTAATCAAAGGAACCATTGGAGAGACTTTAAAGAACCTCCTGATAAACGTTTTCGAGGAACAAAAGTAAAAAGTTCCACGATGGCATCACTGTGAAGAACCACTCTTGGTTCCAGTTAGCGCCTTTTGTGAGTGTAGACTATGGATCAAAGAGGGTAAATCAAAGAATATTAATCTCAAGTGATAGGCTCTCAAGTAGTCTAGGAATATTTTGAGTCATCTTCTGTCCAGCTTCATGCGGGAACATTTTCTCCTGGTAAATACTGCATGAGTTCACTCCTCATGAAGTGACCTGGCGTTCTTGCAGTAAAAGGAAATCATCCTTACCTGCCTGTCAGGTGCTCTGCTGGCCAGGGAGTAGTGAACCTGCGGGCTCCTGGGACTCCAGACCCGCCCACCGGGTCTCCGCTGGCCCCGACCTGCTCACCTGTCCGGCGGCTGGAAACCAGTGAGCGGAGCTGGGAGGACTGGACCGGCGGAGGAGAGGCAGTAACGCGTCCACCACCGGAGGGGAGGAAAACTCCATGTTCACATCCAGAACATCCCGACAAAAGTCATGTCCGCCGGTCACTGAAAGTCGACGTGATGTATAGTAGATCCGACAGTACTTGAGGACGCCAAAAACCGAGCCGTGCCCCGGTAACTGGAACGCTTATAAGGGGTTTGTTTTTTGGGTGGAGTCGCGGTCTGCTGTTCCTAAAAGGACGTTGCGGTCAGTGCGCTGACTGCTCCTCACCCACCGGACTCTCCCTCTCTCCCCCTCTCTCTCTGTCCTTTCCCTTCAACTTGCAGCCTTACTATCTGTGCCTCTCTGTCTCCCCTTCCTCCTCCCCCTCCTCACCCCTCCTTCTTCATCTACATTCACATCAGTTTAATTCCCAGGCTGCAGGGTTTTGATAAAGTGTGTGCACGCAGTATCTGTAGAGGTGCTGCAATGTTCACCGTGATTTGCTCCTTCATGGTTACTGCATTGATCTGCTGAGCCTACAGGCTACATACATGTACATATATATGCATAATCACTCATGTCTGGGCTCAGTAGTCAGCGTTCTTACAAAAATGATGTTCCACCAACAAACTGCACTGAGTTTGGGGAATTATAATTTAATTTCCAGTCTTAACTGTTTTAAAAATGTCCAGATGTTACCATAGAAGAGGAAAACTTATGTCATCAAGCCAATTTAACTATCTCAACTTTAGTTTTAAATCAACTAATGCAGATTAAATTACTGCAGTACTAAGTAGAGGTAATCAACTTACCTAAAGAGATTAAGTTCGCGGCTTTGTCTAAATTATTGCATTGGATTTTTTTATCTTGTAACTGTGTGTTTAATTAACCCTGTAAGACCATACATAGAAAAAAAATGAGTAAAAAAATAAACAAAACTATATGTTTCCTCTGGGATTATTTTCAGCAGCGGCAGCGTAAACAGATGACACTTGACTGCAGATTTTACTTGAATGGTCAAGGAAAATAGCTTTTTAAAGGCTAAATGTAAAAAAATAATCATCTTACAACTTGCTCATCCGAAGATGTAGTCAGGCAGTTACATCATGGAATGTAGCTATTAGCCGAATGCTATCAATAGTTTACTCACGCTAGCGCACTGATTTCGTTCCGGCCCAATGAACTGAAACTACCGATACGTTACGCACCGTTAGCTAATATTTTGTGAAGGTCTACTGAACTTGTAAAATCTATTATGAATTATCTTAAGCGTTTAACTTTTCTCCGGTAAGTCGCTGACCTATTTTCCCAGATGACACTCCTCTGGGCTGCACAGTGGGGTTGTGGTTTGCACCTCAGCCTTGCAGCAAGAAGATCCCTGGTTCAATTCCGGGCCTGGGCCTGGGATCTTTCTGCATGGAGTTTGCATGTTCTCCCTGTGCATGCGTGGGTTTTCTCCGGGTACTCCGGCTTCCTCCCACAGTCCAAAAACATGCTGAGGTTAATTGATTACTTTAAATTGTCCGTAGGTGTGAATGTGAGTGTGATTGTGTGTCTGTATATGTAGCCCTGTGACAGACTGGTGACCTGTCCAGGGTGTCCCCTGCCTTCACCCGAGTCAGCTGGGATAGACTCCAGCACCCCCCATGACCCTAGTGAGGATGAAGGTGTATAAAGGATGGATGGATGGATGGATGGACACTCCTCTGACTCTCTGACCTGGCGACTGACCGCTTGACGTGACGTCACTTTCAACGCCGCGCTTTCGAGAGTAATTGACGTGATATGAATCCGACGTATCAAAGTGTAGATACTGATCAAGATAGTCATCTGTAGCTTATTTTAGTACTTTCAGGACATGTGGTGGTGTATTTGAGACAAAAACAAAACAAAAAAAACATAGAAATTTGAAGGAGCTGGCTGGGATTTAGGAATGGTGCTGCTGAATGAATGTAGAGGAGACAGACAGACAGACAGACAGACAGACAGACAGACAGACAGACAGACAGACAGATAGATAGATAGATAGATAGATAGATAGATAGATAGATAGATAGATAGACTCACATGCAGAAAAAAAGCAAAAACATCTAATGAAAATAAATAATAATAATAATATTTAAACCAAAATATAGAAGAAAATGAGCAATATATATATATATATATATATATATATATATATACACACACACACACACACACACACACACACACACACACACATTAATATTATTTACAAGCAACACGTTTGTATTGACAATTGTGTTGATGACTTGTGAGGTAAGATTACCCCGGGGATCTTTTCCTGGATTGGGAGGGGTCCATATTTTTCTTTTGAAAAAAACAACTTTTATTTTATTATATTTTAAATATTTTATTAATTTGTTCACCTAAGAAATCTATTTATGTATATAATATAATAATGTGTATTTTAAAAGAAAACAGACATTGATATGATGCCGTGTGCATCAGTGGTTAGCACTGCTGCCTCATGGCTAGAAGATCCCTGGTTCGTGTCCCAGTCTGGAGTTTCTGCCCTATTCTCCAGGGGGCTTTTTTGTGTTTGTTAGATAAAAGGAGGATATAAGGATATTGGGTGTCATTGTTGCACAGATTTCTAAACCCTCTTTTGGGCTACAAAGATTCAAGTGAAACACAAATGACAAATGTTAGGTTATTTTCTGTTGATTTTTCCAATTACAAATAAAAACTTCATTTTTTTCTACTTCTCTCTGTGTTTCAGGTTTTTACTCTGTCGCCTCTGATCCATTCATAGGTGTGTATCTTTAAGGAGACAGAAAGGAGATTAGGAGGGCAATTGAGAAATATTGAGATAATTTTAGGCAACTAGGCTAAAGCTGCAGGACCAATGTCACAGGGATCTGACTTTGTGTCTCTCTTTTAAAATCCAATATCAAGCTGTGCTGCAGATGGTAAAACTCACCTCAGATTGCTGGAGACACTGTGAGAACATTTGAATGAATTGTGCTTACAGGATGTGGCATTTCTGCATAGCTCTCCAGTTTTTGTGCATTATATTATATGTAACAAATCTGTGTGTGTGTGTGTGTGTGTGTGTGTGTGTGTGTGTGTGTGTGTGTGTGTGTGTGTGTGTGTGTGTGTGTACACGACAGTCTGACGTCGAAGGTTGCCCAGCTCAGCAGCTTCAACAGCGCTGGTGTTTCTAACAACACCTTACTCCTGAAAATGAAAGCCTGTAGCCATACACGTACTCACACTCACACACACTCACACACAAACACACTTCCACACAAACATGCATATATTCACAAACCACACAGATGCTGAGGCAACAGAAGCAGTCCAGCTTGGCTGTAACCCCTTATTACGTGCTATAATGGTGATCTAAGCAAACATCAGAGTTTGTGTTTGTGTCATTCCTGTTAGTGAGGGAACACCTGTGTCATTTACCGATTATGTGCATTTATAAACCGTTATAGATTTAGACTTTTAAGACATGGAGAGTTCAAAAGGTCAGTAACATTTCACAGGCAGATACATGTCTTTAAAAAATGGAATAAAATGGCATTTGATTTCAGTAATTTCCAAGTCTAGAAACCAGAGGTGTCCAACATGAGGCCCGTGGTCCAAAAGCGGTCCTCCAGAGGGTCCAATCCGGCCCTCAAAGTGTAAAAATTACAGAGAAGACATTAACTGCAGATGGTAAATTAGTAAAACTATAAATTTAGAATCATTTCTAGACCACGACAAGTAAAATACCAGATTGCTCATTGTTTCCCTGTGTGTCATTTTTGTTTTGTTGGGATTCTTTGTCAGATTTTTGTCGTTTGTGTCGTTGTTGTCGTTGTGTTTCTCATTTTTGTCTTTTTGTGTTTCCTTTTTGTCTTGTTTATGCTTTTAGTCTTATTTTTGTCATTTTGTGTTTTGCTTTATTCATAGTTTTTGTTGTTTTGTGGTTTTTTGTCTCGCTTGTGTTGTTAGTCTATTTTTTGTTGCTTTGTTTCTCTCTTTTATCATTTTTGTCCATTTTTTGTTGCTGTTGCTTTCTAACTTTTTGTCTTTTTTTGTTGTTTCCTCTCGTTTGTCTCATTTTTGTCATTTTATTTCTTGTTTTTGTTGTTTTGTGTCTAATTTTTGTAATATTTTGTCTTTTTTTGTCTGATTTTTGTGATTTTTATCATAAATAAAATAAAACACTGTATTGTTCGGTTCCAGATATCTGTCACTAAATGTTGTGTTCCTTTGTAGACACTCTGTGATCTGGAAGTTGTGATGTTGAAATGATAAACTGAGGATGAATGTTGATGAAATTCAACTAATTTGTCTTAAAGAATGTCAGGTTGTTCATGATGTTTTGTAAAAATATAATCCTTAAATGTGAACATGTTTGCACTATTTTGTTTTTTAACCTTTAAAATCCTAACTTTGATCGTACAAGCAGACAGACAGTGCATCCAGAGTGTTAACCGTTATACACAGGTCAGAGCTGAACGCTGTAAATCTGTGGCAGACACCTCTTAATCCTCTGTAGGGTCACCAAGGGGCTATCCTGGCTGACTTAGGGCTACACATAACGAGACAAACAACCGAGAACGCTCACATTCACACCTGCAAATCTGTCAGACATCAGTGCTAAAATAATACAAGCACAGGTAGAACCAACCTTCCCTGATCAGAGAAGTTGTTCTTCATCATTGCTGAGCATTTCACCACTGCAGCTTGACTCCAGTGTTGTGTATTGAACTTGTCTGGGCTGGGTCTTAATTGATTTGCTCGACCTTCAGCGCCTATAGACCTGCAGTTTTGTGTCAGAACCCTGGAGTTAAAAGGAAGCTTTGAAATTAAAAATAAACACACGAGGAACACAAATGCCTTCAGGATGTCTGGCTTATGATTTTTGCCATCTTTTCTGTGTTGTTTGCTCGATATTATTCCTTTCTGAAAGCAAAGCATGACTGGAAATGATCTGCTTCACCCCACAGATGTGACGGTGAGGTTTCCAAGGTGACACAGAGGATTACGTCACAGAGGAGATGACAGCGTCTCTCTGTGATTGTCAGAACTATAACTGCTTAACTAATAATGCATTTACGCCCTCTTTGGTGTAAAATCAGTCAAACAAGACACAGAGACCCTATAAAGGGAGGAATTCACGTTAAATATTGCCTCGTGAGGCCACAGTTTTTCACCATAAACATCAACAACCTGACACTGTGCATGAGGATGCAATAATTAATCCTGATGTGTGCAGAGACACACACCATTGTAAATTGGCTTCAATTTTTATTCATTGCATCTGACACTGAGATAACTGGAACGACGTATTTTACAAGACAGTTTAAACAAAAGACCGTCACAAATATTAATGTTAATGACCAAAAAATGAACAATATAGAGGAAGATAAATGCACTAAGTGTCATTTTAGATCCTACAGAAAACAAAAAACAAATCAAGAGGACGGCTAATGGATTGAAATTCACTTGAAACTCATTTACAAAGCGTTGACGGTGTATTTAAATGCGATGGTATTTTCTCATATTAACTGCTGCATCTTTGACGCCTTTAAAACCTATAAGATAACTTTAGAAACAAGCTTTTTAAGTCTGTGAGAGGACAACACAAATGCATCATCATCGTGATAGCCTGATAAATACAGAAAATTACAATTTAAGAATAAAAAACGCTTCAAAAACAACTGCTGGAGGAGAATACAGAGTCCCTAAAAGAAACTCCACCTTTGAACGGTTGGCCTTTTCATTTAAGGCCGTGTTGGAGTGGAATAAACTCATTGCCTGGAAAATCCAGACTGACTTTATTTATGTATTAATATAAATACAAATAAAGGCAGTCTGGCATTGTGATGATAGGAGACGATTTCAAAAAGGAGGGGCTAACGAATGCAGCTTGAACGAGAAAGAACCAATCAGCGTAACACGGATGTGACGCACAAACAAATCGACCTTGAAGTCCATGTAGTCCAAACAACAACGGCATGCAGCCGAGAAAGCGTCGCGGTGAATGATTACTGCCGTTTTTGTCACAAAAATCTGTGAATACATGGGGTACTCTCAAGTACAACACTTATTTTTGAAAAGGCTACGCAACAAAAGACTCCTTCCTAACGATTAGCGGTGTTAGGAATAACTTTAAATCGGAGCCAAACCAAGTATGTGTAAAAGTTGCTTAAATTTACTCACACGTTTGGAACGGGATTTTCGTCTGTACAAACAATGGCAAGAAGCCGAAAGTAACGAGCCATCCACTGCCTCCTCATCGTCGGAAACGTCAAGTGAAAAGAGGCAACGACTAACGCCATCCAAAACGCCAAGAGACCACAAAAAGATTCGCTTTGGCCCCCCTCCTCCTCCTCCGGCATCATCTTTATGGGTAATCCAGGTGCTGAAGATGACGCAGCATTAACTCCCGCCTCCCGTGCTATGATTGGTCGTACCAAACTGTACCGGGAGGGAAACGCGATTCAGTTCGCCCAATGCCAAACTGACTCTCCTGTATCTCCTAACATGGAGATAGGAGATTACATGGAGATTCAGTTTGGATTTTCCAAGCTAATAAAGTCACAGATAGTGATGAAAGCATGTAGATGTCACTCTTTTTATTCACAGGATGCTAAAATAACGGATTTTAAGAACACACTGTCCTTAAACCTATGCTGATTTTATCCTCTGCCAGTCTTTAGTTTGGACACGTCTTCTCATTTACGGGTTTTTCTTTACATTTGTGACTATTTTCATTGTAGATTCAATGACCCCAAACACACCTCCAGGCTGTGGAAGGACCATCTGACCAAGAAGGAGATGATGGAGACGACCTGGCCTCCACAGTCACCTGACCTGAACCCAATCCAGATGGTTTGGGCTGAGATGGACCGCAGAGTGAAGGAAAAAGGACCAACAAGAGCTCAGCATCTCTGGAAGTCCTTCAAGACCATTTCAAGTTCTACCTCATGAAGCTCATCCAGAGAAAGCCAAGAGTGTTCAAAGCAGGAATCAAAGCAAAGAATCTAAAATATAAAACATGTTTTGACTTATTTCACACTTTCTCTGTTTACTACATAATCCCACGTGTTCATTCACAGTTTTGATGCCTTCAGTGAGAATCTACAAGGAAATAGTCATGAAAATAAAGGATCATTAAATGAGAAGGTGTGTCCAAACTTTGGACTGTTAGTGTATGTATTTATTTACTGATAATGTTGGGATTGAATGTGCATGTTCTATGCTATCTATGTGCAGTGCAGTGTTATTAGACTGTGTATGCATGTTTGATCAAATCATCTCATCTCTATGAAGCGTCTTGAATTTGTATTTTATATTTACTTTTGCCTGTCCAGGGACTACAGATGGAAATTAACCAGCAGCTAAAAATGGTACAATGCATCTCTTCCTTCATGAGATAAATGTTTTTTGTGCACAGTTCCTGACAAATAAATGAAAAGTATTAAGTATAATTCCACACCAGCTGTTTTCCCACACTGTAATTAAAGCAGTTTTGGGAAACCAGCACTCTATTACAGTTTTATTTTTTGCATACGGCTTCCTGCATAGTGGCTACTTCTGAAAACTGTACTTTAAACTTGGGTTTACGGATTTGTGGAGAAGATTACATTCCATTTTACTGACATTTTTTCACTCTCAGTGAAATGTGTAGACTATCATTTCCTGCAGTTTTGCATACCAAGGTATGACGAGGTATGAACAGCTAGATACAACTTGGTATAATGGCTTGATACTATAACTTTTGATATTTTATCTCTTCAGCAGTACAGAGGATACTTTTGCCATGTGCTTTCATGTATTCATTTATAAACTGGCTTGCATTACTTGCTGACAACTCATTTGTGATGCTGTTGTGCCCTCTAGTGTTAGATGGACCTGGAGACCAGCAGTCTGTCTGCACTCTGCTCTCATCATGCAGATCCATCCATCCTCTATACACCGCTTCATCCTCACTAAGGTCATGGGGGGTGCTGGAGTCTATCCCAGCTGACTCTGGTGAAGGTAGGGGACACCCTGGACAGGTCACCAGTCTGTCACAGGGCTACATATACAGACACACAATCACACTCACATTCACACCTACGGACGATTTAGAGTAACCAATTAACCTCAGCATGTTTTTGGACTGTGGGAGGAAGCCGGAGTACCCGGAGAAAACCCTCGCATGCACAGGGAGAACATGCAAACTCCATGCAGAAAGATCCCAGGCTGGGATTTGAACCAGGGATCTTCTTGCTGCAAGGCTGAAGTGCTAACCACTAGTTCACTGTGCAGCCCCATGCAGATCCAGCAGAGCAGAATACCCAGATTAGATTTAATTAAAACCGCCTACAGCCAGTCACCCACTGAACTTTGCATCTCCATTCAGCAAACTGTGACAGTTTTTAATATCCAAATGACGCAGCTCACCAATCAGCTCTGACGATGACTGCTGACTCGGACAAATCCAATATCCTCTCCGCTGATAGGAATCAACAACAAATGTACCATTATGAATGGGGGGGACGGCATGGACAAAAAAACACAACAATGGGATAAAGGGTGTAGCTTAAGTGGCTGGAAAAAATGAGTCTGTTAGCAGTTTGAGTCAGGACAAAATCAGGACAAAATCCAGTGGAGATTGCTAAAAATGTGGCAGCCAGCCAAGCAGCTTGAGCGCCAGTTTGGTGTGGCTGCAGTGGAGCCAGGTCTGGAGGGACGCGAGTTATACGGCACTAAATCAGTCTCACATCCAGCCGACTCCCCAGCTTCTTGGCTGTCATCAGCACACAGCAGCAGTTAATGGTGTAGGAGTCAGTGTCCGGACTAAACGAGAAGCCGCAGAAGGATAGACCTCGATTTGTCGACAGTCACATTATGAGGACACGTCTGCCTTATGGGGACAAAAAGTCCTCAGTAATGTAAATCACTCTGTCTTAGGGGTTCCTGTAAGATTAGGTGTGGGTAAGTGGTAACTCGGATTAAGGTGGAAATATTTTCAAGTGATTGTAATGTCTTCTGAAGTTGTGGATACACAACTCTCTGTTAGGTGCCGTTAATCAGACGTAACAGAGAAATAAAACTCTACTACATCGTCTATTGTGGATGGGGTGGCTTTACTCCAACTTCCTAACTTTTAGCCTTAACTAAAGATCAGCGTTTGTAAAAGCTCTCCTGCTTACTCAATGCGGACCTTCACAAAGTCAGACACCCTAAGCTGACACTGATTTTAATCTGTTATTTCTCGATTTGTTGTGAAGCATCTTTGTCGACTGTTTAAAACTGATGAGTAAATAAAACTGAGCTTTAATGAAGCTCTTTTGAGATGACAAACAAAGTTGGCTGTTTAAGTGTAGAATTACTAGCCTAGCCGCGCTAGACAACCCACGGCAACGAATTTAATTCTCTGCCAGGGTGGGTCTAGTTACCCTCCATAAGGCTCGAGGCTGGATTCTCCTAAAACTGGCCGGACCAATCACCATGAAGTGTAGAGTCAGAAGGCGGGCATAACTAAGTGACGACAGAGGCGCGACGATTCTGACAGAAACAACCGGCGCACAATAAACAGTTATCTTTGGACTCGGCTTTGGCCACAGCCCTTAAAGATTTGAAGCTAAAATTCAACTTGAAAGATAAACAAAGGACGGCACTGAAGTGTTTCATTGAGAAGAAAGATGTATTTGGACTTATGCCGACGGGATATGGCAAATCCTTAATATACCAGTTGACTCCGCTGGTTGGGAAGCTAATGGGACTTAGCCACAATCCGCCGGTGCTCTAGGAACTCCGTCAGCCTATTCGTTGCGCTGATTGGTTGTATACCTACCCAATTGCTGCAGAGTGATTTGATAGACAACCTTTTAGCCCGCCTCCCTCCCTGTCGAGCGTTTCTAGACCCTTGTGTCTTCAGAGCTGGGTCTAGCGCGGCTAGGCTATAGCATTACCTGAATTGACTTGAATTCTTAATTAGTATTCCGTAGTAATTCTTTGATGTCTTGCTCAATTGCCTTATTATTTTAATATATGGAAAGCAATGAACTGACATTGTATAAGGGATGTGATTATTGAGAGGCAGGAGGTCAAACATACTGGAAATTTGAGAAAAACATGAGAACCCAAGCTATAAATGCCACTATGATGTAGACAGGAACAGTATCTCTGAGTTAAAGATGAGTAAATAATGCAACGTTATGTGTGAATATTTTTCTTTGCCAAACAAAAAAAGAAATGCGGCCGATCACTTTACACCATACAGCTTTATTAACGACATGAGGCAGCAGTTCAGCCCAGCAGTCCAATTTAAACGTTTTCATCAACAAACAAAAGATGTAGAAAAGGTTAAAAACAGAGAAATCTGAGAACAAAGTCAAAGACAGCTGATCTTTCCATCTTGACGCCGTGTCCTCCTAACTGTCCACCTTTCCTGGTCATCTGTTTTCCCTCCATTCTTCTCTTTCGATCACATTATCCTCCTCTCCATCTCTGTTTTTCCTTATACATGGCCAGGGGGATCAGTCAGTTGTCTTGTCACCCACTCCAGCTTCTGCTCTTCTCCGAGACTGACCCTCGGTTACCATGGCGGCGACATCGGCTGTGGGTTCTGGAGGTATGACATCACAACTGCTGAGATGGACAACCTGTAGGAGGAAGCACCATGGAAATAGTGCAATTATAGTTTCAGAATCACACTGAAAATCCAATATGTAGGAGCGCTTCTTCAGCTTAAATTCAAACTGGTGTTCAGGTCGGTGTAAAGGGAGTAAATTCAGGTGATTTGTTTGTAGTAAAATCAACTGTTGAAAGAGTAAAGAGCATAACTATGCAGAGATTTAATTCTAAAACAGTCTGAGAATAAAATATAGGGCTAATAAACACAGCAAATACACATCACACTTGGCTTTTAATTACCCAGTGAGACACTTTGCCGTTTTGTTGACTCGTTGTGAAACATTACAGTTCAGCAGAGGTGGGATTAAAACACTGATTCCTGGAACACATGAAGCTGCTATAGGGTTCATTTTCAGATCCAACTGATAACGTCAATGACACGCCTACCATCCGCAGCTTGTTTGTTCCTGTATAGGCACTCACCTTTGTTTAATAACACCGGCTTTCTTAAATCATGTCTTGGCATTTGACCTTGAACCAGCTTCACGGCCGGTGCATTAAGTTTGTCGTCTGGCATTACTTGCTGAGCCAAACGTTTTGTGTTACTGAGCTACGAGTGCATCGAGCGTCTCTTTAATACAGCCTCATCTAGACAATGGACAAGAAGGTTTTTCCTCATTGCGAATCTGTGTGTGAAGCCTGGACAGGTGCCCTGCTCTAACGCTCCTTCATAAGCAAATGTATCACCCAGAGAGGTCGCACGGTTAAAAGCTTTTGGACATTAAAGCTGGCGTGTCTGGAGTCCCAATAGCAGGCAGAAACAAGACCTAACCTCCAGCTTTAAAAAATGCACGATGTTAGACCTGTTCACGTGTTTCTTTTCTGAGCCCCCAGCACTAAAAGTTACAGCAGAAAGAGGGACACGTTCCAAAATACTGACAGTCTGCACATAGTCCGAGTTTGTCCAACATTAAGGTTTTCGGGTGGAATTGGGAAATGAGCCAAACTGACTGAAGAACCATCAACACTATCCTCATCAATCAAAGCTATACTTCTGTTCTCCAAGGTGTCCACGGTACAACCCCCACAGATTCATTTAAATTTAGGCCTGGATACAGGTCCTGAATTACAGCTTTCACTAATGCTACTTTGAGCCACTGTCATGTTAGGCTAACCTTTTACAGCGTGT
This sequence comes from Acanthochromis polyacanthus, assembly GCF_021347895.1. Classification (NCBI taxonomy): domain Eukaryota; kingdom Metazoa; phylum Chordata; class Actinopteri; family Pomacentridae; genus Acanthochromis; species Acanthochromis polyacanthus. Next base: position 1,910,733 of record NC_067115.1, on the reverse strand, counting down.
CCTTCACACAGTATTATATGAACGGTGCACTGCAGGAACACACACATACTGCATATTGTGTCGGGCTGGACCCGAGTATCCCGAATATCCGTTCGCTACGCGGTATCCGGATATTAATTTTGGTATCCGAATACCAGGCGGAAAGAATATGCAGCGTGACTGTCTTCCCGGGAGACCAGACGAACGGATCCGAATATTATTCGGATATTCGTCTTTAACCCTTTAAGCTGCAGTCAATTCCAGCCGTTTTCAGTACAAAAAAATCGCTAATATTCTATTTTTAAATAAAAATATGACGAGAAATACAGGGAATATTGGACGCGCATCGCGAGGTGCATTTCCTTAAAAACGACCTATTCGTGGATTATATACCGACTTCAGGACATGTTTTGGACAAAATAGTTTACTGGGTTGTTTCGTCTGGATGTAAAAGGTTGGATTATGGCCGTTTTTTGTGGAATATTTTCATCTGTGTGTAATAATGAACCCGGAAATGTGAGTCGCGCTGTGTACGTTGAAGCCGTGTACAGAGAACGGATGGATGGATATTCGTTGTTTGTCGGACAAATGTGTTTATATTACCCGCTGTGGTAATCACATCTGAAAGTGGTTTATACCGGCAGATTCATGAGAATCTAAGCTTTCCATCGGCGTATAGTGTTTGTATAATCGCGTTTGCAGTTTCAGACATTTAGCAAATTGCTTATGCAGATCTCAAAGTGTACCGCGTTCGGGACACTGAAGCGCAACGGGTTAATAGGGCCCGAATAATCAGAGGCCAGAAACCACTATTCGGGCCAGCCCTAGTGTTGTGTTTACAGAACATGGGGTGGATACTCACATGAAGCTGCTCATCATCTGTTTGGTGTCCTCTGAGCTTCTGGAGTTTGCAAAGCTGATGAAAGAGCAGTAGACCGCGATCCAGGCGCACCACTTCAGCTAAAACATAAACAAAAGAGTTAGCTTCACGGAGCGCTAAACTGATTCCGTGTTTTGACCTCAGGCTGGATATAAAAGATGGACGCAGCCGCTGGAATCTCACCCATTGGTTTGTGGAACACCAAAAGTGACCATGGCTGCGTTAAAAATCACATTTTTATTCTACTTTCAGCAAGTACTACAGCTTCCCTTACCAAGTATGTACTAGTCCATGTAGTATGCATACAAATGGGACATACTGACAAAATAATGCACCTTAAGCTTTGATGGCTGCAGTCCATACTGTGAAGTAAGCTGTCATCTGTGTGTTATCCAACAGCTCAAATTTGTTAATACTCATGTGAGACACTGACATTTCTGATGTAGGTGTGCAGACAATTGTGGGTCTGAGTAACCAGAAAAGCAGGATTGCAAAATTCGACATGATGTAATCGGATTTTTGGGTATTTTTTAGCTTTGTACATTCAAAATACCATGCAATTGTACATCCTAGATCTTTATTTTAACATACTTTGTAGTACTGTAATATAGATATTGGAGCATTTGGAGTGTATGAACAGATCTGAGTGGAGGCCAGAGATGGAGCTGACTGAGAACCTGAGAAAACATCACTCCTGACCAGACATCATGGCAGCTACATTCCCCAAAATTACACCCTTTGAAGCCTTCGAGACCTTTTTGATCAGTTGAAGGAAATATAGAAAAAAAACAACATAATGACTAGTGGGAAAAATGTATTGACTTCGCTTTTCATGCTGATTTTTGAATGGGAGTCTATGGGAACCAGAGCTTTTAATGACTACAGCCTGGTGGCACGCAGTGGTACTGCACTTTAAGGCTAATTCCATCTTTTATCTACAGCCAAGCTTATTGAAGATTGAAAAGCTTAAAATTCTTTAAAAAGGGCATCAGGTGGTCTGCTAGGAAACAAACATTTCTTGTAACACAGAGAAACAGTTTTAGCAAAGACGGTCAGGAGTCGGCCTTCAAATTTCTCCTCTGAAGTTTTTACTTAACATGTCCATGAGGTGTTGTTTTATATACTGGAATGCGCATCATGAGTGAAACAATCAGTCAATGTCAAGCATTCCCACATCGACACAGCAGTGCACCAATGACAGTCTGAAAAAAACACAGATTCGGCCTTCCAGGGTTTCATCCATGACTGATGGAACCAATCAGCTTTCAGGGATGGACCTTCCACATCATTTTTAACCTTGAGAATTTGTTTGTGGTTTGAACATGCATGGCTCAGTTCTTTAAAGATCATAACTTGCAATTTTGTAGAGTAATTTCACAGAGCCTGAGTTGTAGGTGAGCTAGCGAGTGGGAAACAGGGATGGAGGAAGCTGGCGAGATCCAACAGAGTTACGTCTAAGCCACTGACGGGCAGTTTATTTTTTTCATGGACAAACTTTTATACAGAGATGAGAGTTTAGGAGTTTAGTCAATGACTGGGACTTGATTTTTTGTGAAGAAACGGATAGTTACTGATAGCGCTGGACCCCAATATCTGAATATTCGTTCGCTACGACGGTATCCGGATATTAATTTTGGCATCCGAATATTCGTTGCATAAACACAAGACAAGATGCCGAAGACCTCCGCTGTTTGGGAATTCTTCAGTTTAACTGAAGACAAAATTTGGACCCAGGACGTTACGGGGCGGAACGAATATTCGGATATTCGTCTGTAATAGGGCCCGAAAATTCAGAGGCCAGAAACCACTATTCAGGCCAGCCCTAGTTACTGACAACATACCTGCCCAACAGCACCGAGATGTTCCAACTGTGAGAACACCCTCAGAAGAAGCCCACGTGAAGACAAAGGACCGCCTTGATGGTCCGTCATAGATTAAGTGTTGCTTAATGTTCAGTCATTTGAGTTTATTCTCCCTGAGTGTTTCTAATGTGGCTTGAAAACACCAAATCAAAGTCATTGCTAGTTTGTGCTTGATAAATTCTGAAACATTTAAAGAAATTTTGTTTTAGGAAAAAAAAAAATGACTCCTACAAGTAAAGTTTGTTCATCGTTGATCAAGTACAATGAATTAAACAAATTTCCTACCGCTGGACTGTGAACTGCTGCCCCCTATTTGTTTTGTTTATTGTGTCCTTAGTGTTGAAAGTCAGCAGCTGCCCTTCATCCTTTCATCTTTAAAGGTGAGTTTACCTTTAATCTTCTTAATGGAACGGTTGGGATAAACCAAGGCACGCCCTTGGTTCATCCCAACCGTATGTTTAATGTGGACACAGAGGGTAGAGGACAGCAGAGACAGAGTCAAACAGGTCTACTGTGAGGATGTGTGTGGAGGTCACCTTGAGCATCAGCCCACACATGCTGAAGATCATGCCGAGCAGGTTCATGTAGTCGGGAGTGGGGTCCTCCAGTGTTGGATTGGTCTCTGTGCTGGGGGGCTTGTACCTGCAACACCAGTCAGGCATATAACCAAACAGTTCATGTAAGACATATTTTGATGAAAAAATGCTGGCATGGTTAAGTCCACAGCTCCAATGTTACTATAGCAGTGTTACATTACATCCACAAGTGAACACTGAACACTTCAATCTAACACCATAAGCATGAATCCACTGGTACAACAGCCACCAAACTTCCAGGGAGGCTTCCCAATACAGTTTGGACCAATCTACAGAGATTGTAGCTATCAGAGTATTAGTCTAGTGCCTAGCTTGCAGTTGTACGATCAGTTCATCCCAAGAGTGTTCGACATAGTGCAGTCAGATTCTTCCACCCCACGCTGCAAAAAACATGTTGAATGACTTATTGTGTCATTCTGACTCAACCCCAACATGTTGGCACAAAGTTGAAATACGATATGGTCCAAAACATCATCATTCCTGAACTAAAACCCTCAGTGAAAAGTAAATGTTAACTAAAATCTAAAGACAAAGGTATCAATATCCTCTTGGATTTATACTGTACATGTATACACAGCAATACCACCGGATTTTCTGAGGTAGACCTTTAAAACAGTACTTCTGTTAAAAAAAGACTATATAAATCAGCGACAACTAACTACAGTGAAGTCCAATGACAAACAAATCTGCAAATCGACGAACAGAAAGTAAATAACAGTTAAAAAGATAGACAGTAAAAGTATTTGTTTACTTAAACACGACAAGTTTGACTAACAGAACAACTGTACGGACTAAGTATTAGTTGTTTATGATCATACTGATACTTGTCAGCGGTGTATAATGTGCCCTATAGCTAAATCAGCTAATCCCTTCAGGCTGCACTCATGATGTGATAAGGATAAGCTAGCTGTGAGCTAACCGAACTAACAGGCTAATTCTGACAATTATAGCCTTATTGTTGCTTGTCTGTGTCATAACATACTCACCTTAAAATCTTATTTTGCCTCCTCGGGTCTGCCATATTGTTAGAAGACATGATAAGGTCCAATGTCGTCCTATAGTAAACTGATAAGAAGAAATTTAAACCGTGGCCGACAGACAGCTGACTGCCCTGTTCGTGAAAGGAGGAAACGGGGAGTCGTTTAAGCTGTCCTTCAAAATAAAAGCCCAGCAAGCAGTAACCTTCAGAGAACCTCCATGAAACATTCCCTTGACGTCCTACGAAGGTTTGACAAACCTCCACAAAAGATTTCATGGAGATTCCATGTAAGCTTAGCAAACAGTAAACTCCACAAAACGTTTCCTGAAGGCTCCTGCTTGCTGGGGTGATTTTCGAACTTTTATTTTGACAGGAATATTTGATCCCAGCAGGCATTGCGCCTGCTAGCAAACATTACGGGTGAACTACAGTACATGGTGATGGTAAAAAAAATATCTGGGGATAAACTTACTTTATAAATTAAATATTAACATGTAACTCCTCTAAAATTGCACTGTGATAAAACGGAATAAGTAAGTGAGTTAAAAAAAGTTCAGTGTACCTATTTAAATGTGTTTAGTTTTGTCTGAATGGTCCTTTAGCCATGGATGCATTAATGAGAAGTGACCAAAATGTATCCGATAAACTTCTGTTGATTCCTTTGATACCATTTTTATTTATTTGTTTGTGAAAGCTAATTGAACACATTCACTTCAGCCTGCAACAGAAGCGTCCTGTACAGTTTCATTAAAATGTGAAACGATTCAAAAGTGGATCACGTCTAAATTCTTGCATTGCTGTTAAGTTGAACAGTTGGATGTTTGCCCTGATGTTAAAAACTTACAGTTTAGAGTTCCTAAAATAAAAAAATACAGGCCCCACAGTGGGAACTCTGTGCAGTTGATTCAGCACACCTTTCCTTATTGTGATTTAAATCTTTCATTTTTTTTGGTTTTGTTTTTGATGCTTGCTGGAGAGATGTTTTGTTATACTTCAGAGACTATTTTTTATAATTAGATGAACTACAAAACACAGGTTTCTTTATTTTGTGGCAGTGATCACAGGTGTATTCACTTCTGTCGGACTGGCTCTCGACTTTCTATATTTTGAAGATGTTCTTTATGAAGTACCTGTTCATTGACCAAAACAAAACATAATTGTTTGTGTTGTGTTTCTTCACACAGGTTGTGTTATGGCATTTCCTCAGCCCAGACCTCAGGCTCCTCAGCTTCCTCAGCATCTCCTCAGGACCATAGACTGCCAGCAAGGAGCTGTCAGGGCTGTTCGCTTCAACTGTAAGAAAGAGCCGAAACACGTATTATTCTACCGGATTAGAGCAGGGGTGTCCAACATGAGGCCCGCGTGCCAAAACAGGTCCTCCAGAGGATCTGATCCGGCCCTCAAAGTGTGAAAATGACAGAAAACACATTAACTGTAGATTTTAAATTATTAGAACTGTAAATTTAAAATAATTTTTAGACCATGGCAAGTTGTTTTGGTCATAAAGTAAAATACTAGATTGCTCATCATTCTCTTGTCATTTTGTGTCTCATTTTTGTAATATTTTCTCTTGTTTTTTTACTGTTTGTCTGACTTTTGTCATTTTGATCATAAAGTAAAACACTATATCATTCACTTCCACATACCTGTGACTAAAAGTTTTGTGCCTTTTTGTAGACGCTTGTGTTTTTTGTCTCATTTTTGTCATTTTGTGTTTTGCTCTATTCATTGTTTTCTGTAGTTTTTGTTGTTTTTTTTCACACTTTTGCCATTTTTTGTCTCGTTTGTAACTTTTTTGTCAATTTTTTGTTTTGTTTTGTGTTGTTTGTCTATTTTTTGCCATTCTGTCAGATTTTTGTACTATTTTGTCTTGCTTTTGTTGGGGTTTTTTTGTATTTTTTAGAGTAAAATATATCGTTCAGTTCCAGATAGCTGTGACTAAATGTTGTGTTCCTTTGTAGACACTCTCTGATCTGGAAGTTGTAATGTGGAAATGATAAACTGAGACATAATGTTGTTAAAATTGAATTTATTTTTCTTAAGAAATTTCAGGTTGTTCATAATGTTTTCTAAAAAGATTGTTTCTTCAGTGTGAACATTTTCAGAATGTACTTTGGAACTAAAACAAAGGAAATTGTGGTTATTTATAGGCTATTATGCTGTGATTTTACTGCTCCGGTCCACTGGTTGAATGTGGAACCTGAACTAAGCTGAGTCTGACACCCCTAGAAGTAGCTTGCCTGCAAACTCCACCATAAGTCGTTCATCAGTGATCGTCGGCTTCTTTCCTGTGTCACTGCTTGGCCAGGTGATGGAAACTACCTGCTGTCCTGTGGCAGTGACAAGTCTTTAAAGCTGTGGAGCGTGAGCCGAGGGACGTTGCTGAAGACGTACAGCGGCCATGGATACGAGGTTCTGGATGCCGACAGGTGAGAGAGCATTTCCCACAGCATGGCTATCTCACATCACAGTCATCATCGGTGTTAAGCAACCCGGTCATTCCATATCATTTCAACCAGTGGTCCCCACCTGACCCTCTCAGATTTTGCTAAGATTTTACGTACATTTAGTACATTATATATGATGGGAAAATCCAAAATGTGAATGCTTTATTGTCATTAGTTTCAAAGTTATGGCCATCTGAAGTAGGTAGGGGGTACCCTATTATTGCAGCCAAAATTAAGACTTGAAATTTTCGACCATTTTCAGACTTCTATAACTTCTGAACAACAAAAGGTAGAGATCTGACATTTTCAGAATCATTTCACAGTGACCTATAGTCCTCAGAAATGTGAAAATATTTACTTTATATTTATAATTGCATGTTACAGAGAATGACAAAGTTGTGATTTTATCCATCAAAAACTTCTAAACTGCTACATTTGGCCACCCATTACACAAAAACTAATCATCATATCCATTAGAGATTTTATGTGGTATAATTTGGCTATCTAAGGATTGGATCTGTATGAAATGAAAGTGCTATGGGATGTAATGCATGAAATATGAACAGCTAGGTGGGAAGTTTTCTTAAAATTGGTTGATTTCATACGGAATGACCCAACCGCAAAGTCACATCAGCAGGCTTGTTTCCTGATTGGGTGCTGAATGTTGTTTCTGTTATTTATTCGATCCACCGCTCTATTAATACTGAAGTTTGTGACACTGATCATTTTCCTCGTTGGCTGTTTTGGCAGTTCCTATGACAACAGCCAGATCTGCTCCTGTAGCTCTGACAAGACGGTGATTCTTTGGGACGTAGCCACCGGCCAGGTCACACGCAAACTCAGAGGTCACGCTGGGGTCGGTTCTGTTTTTAAGATTTTTATTTTAAAAAAACACTTTCATGTGCATTTGTCGCTCCTGCATCATTCCGCGGTCCTTGTTTTTTGTCTCTATACCTTTTCATTTATTTGAATTTCTTGATGTGTTTCTGAAATTTTCCTTCAACAGAAAGTTAACTGTGTGCAGTTCAATGAAGAAGCAACCGTCATCCTGTCTGGTGGGTAGTAACCCCTAAAAAATCCCTCCCGTGCACAATGCATACACCATTTATTTAGGATTTGTTTGCTTTGTGGATGTTGAAACTTGTGTAAGTTATTTAACATTTCTTGTGATAAAATAAAATGTATGTGAAGTCTTTTACTTCAGGTTCAATTCTTCAATCATCCAGCTTTAGCCCTTATTTCTTTACAGTCACGTTCTACTTTTTTATTGGTGGTCTGTTTGTGAGTGTATTTGCTGTGTGTATGTGTTCTGTCATAAATCAGGATCCATAGATGGGACGGTGCGATGCTGGGACACCAGATCCAGAAGATACGAACCCATCCAGGTTCTGGACGAGGCTCGTGACAGCATCAGCAGCCTCAAGGTGGCACAACACGAGCTGCTCACCGGGTCAGTGCAGCACACGTCAGTTTAGCCCTGAAAGCTAGTACAAGTCCTCTGGGATTTGTGGATTTCCCTCTGGCAGTTTTTAATAATCGTGTTGTGTTCAGGTCGGTGGACGGCAGAGTGAGGCGCTACGACCTCAGAATGGGACAGCTGCATGTGGACTTCATCAGCAGTTAGTCTTCTTTTTATGACCTCGCCATAACAATAACTATTACTGGTATTAGCAGTGGGGATTGTAGAGACAGTAGTGGAAATGCAGCTCTCTAAGTTCCACGTGTGTCCGTATCTTCCAGGTCCTATTACCTGTGTTTGCTTCAGTCAGGACGGTCAGTGCACCCTGAGCTCCAGTTTAGATTCAACAGTGAGACTTCTGGACAAGAGCACCGGGGAAATGCTGGGAGAGTGAGTACGCTTTGCTTTTCCTTGACAGTGTGACATGCTCTCACAGGCCTTCAGTTACTAGTCAGCTCACATAGAAATCTGTTTTGAATTTCATTTTCTCAGGTTCTTTAGTAGTAGTGGTTAGCACTTTCACCTTGCAGCACGAAGATCCCCGGTTCAAATCCCGGCCTGGGATCTTTCTGCATGGAGTTTGCATGTTCTCCCTGTGCATGCGTGGGTTTTCTCCGGGTACTCCGGCTTCCTCCCACAGTCCAAAAACATGCTGAGGTTAATTGGTTACTCTAAATTGTCCGTAGGTGTGAATGTGAGTGTGATTGTGTGTCTGTATATGTAGCCCTGTGACAGACTGGTGACCTGTCCAGGGTGTCCCCTGCCTTCACCAGAGTCAGCTGGGATAGACTCCAGCACCCCCCATGACCCTAGTGAGGATAAAGCGGTGTATAGAGGATGGATGGATGGAGGTTCTTTTATGATATTATGAAACAGCTGAAAAATCTCTTACAAAGATAATCAAAAAGAGAAACTCTAATCAGTCTAATCTGACCATCCAGGCCTCTGACTGACACAGAAACTAACATTTCCTTCTCTGCTCCAGTTTGCAGAGCATTGAGAGATGACAAATGGGCATCAGTCAGTGAACACACATGTAGTACAGGTCCAGCTGCTCATAATGACAGATAATGCTCACACATGTTGCACGTCTACAGCTGTGACGTGTTCCGTACTGAACGGTTTCAGAACTTTTTGATCAGCTGCTGTATTTCACCCAAAAGCGTTTTTTTTATGCCGGAACGCCGTGGTGAACGATGTCCTGTAGCTGCTGGACGCACAACAGCATCAAATCTTTCCTACTCTGTCTTAAAATTCAAAAGGCAAAAGCAATGAACCTTTGGCATCTTTCTCTGTCTAAATGGGTCAGGATTAACGGTGACTGATGTTTGTGTAGGTATACAGGACACAAGATGAAGGGCTACAAGCTGGACTGCTGCCTGTCCAGTAAAGACACCCACGTCCTGAGCTGCTCAGAGGACGGCCACGTGTACTGCTGGGACCTCGTGGAGGTTAGTGCCTGGTGGTTTTGCAAAGAAATACAGAGAAAAGAGAGCTGGATGCTCTCAGTTCACGTAGCCTAAGATCTGAACATTTCAATCTGTCAGTAAAGTCAAATCATACAAACAAAAAGCTGTTTGTCCACCTACCTTCAAAGCTTTTTTTTTATTTTTTTGCCTCTCTCATTTCCAGGGATCTTTGTCCTTGAAGCTGCCTGTGGGGAAAGCAGTGGTCCAGTCCTTGTCCTTCCATCCCTCAGAGACCTGCCTCCTCACAGCCATGGAGGGCCGAGTCCAGGTGTGGGCGTCAGAGCCCGAGGACACGGACGAGGAAGCCATGGCCAAATAGTAAAAGAGGTTCAAATCTGCATTCATGGGATAAAGGACTTTGCTTTCTATTCCTCCAGTAACAAACGTGATGAACCATAAGATGCTGTGAAAACATCCCACATTCAGGGTTTGTGTACAAACAAGCTGTCATTAGAGGCTTAGTGCTGGAACCAGCAGTAAATAATGAGAACATTTCCAGCAGAACCTGCACCCTGGCAGGCTGGACATTTATCAGAGTTACACGGAAACTTACACGGGTTCCCATGTTAATCACTATTTCTGTGCTGGTGTTTGGTCAGTCCAGAATGAATCAGAAAGTGTCAAAGGCCTGAATAAAACTCTACCTGCCGTTTGTGTTAAAGTTACAAATTGCCGTGGTCTAAAGTAAACTTGGTAGATATTTAGCTGAATTCTTTTCTACATCTGTCTGATCAGTCTGTCTCTGTGGCTGTTAGCTTCCCACAGATTTAGTTCTTCAGAGAGGCAAACTAATGCTGAGCACACCAGATGATGCAAATATTATAAAGACCAAAAAGCATTTTGCACTTTGGTTCACAGATGAGCAGACTACATGATCCTAACGTCGATTTGATGAGTGAACCATCAAAGTTAACGAGATGATGGAGGATTTTTATGTGTGTGAAACATTTATGCTTTTTTTTTTAAATAAACGCTGTGAAAATGACACCACATCATTTTGTGTTTTGGATTTAGACTCAAAACAAACTCTCATGAAAACCGATCGTTCTGTACAAGTTTATTCTTATCAGGGACTGGACACACAATGAACAGAGAAATGAGCTCATTACAAAATAAGTTAGCATGACAAAAAAGGTCCCAGTATCAAATAAATAAATAACTTATTTTACATAAATACATGCTTTTTGTAAAGAGCTTAAATCAGCAGCGAACCACAGCCTCGTGTGTCTACGCAGCCTCGAGCCTATCGGCTTTATTATTAACCCCCAAATTACACAACAGCTTACTGAGCAAAATGGTCAAGTGGTTGTTGTAGAATCATGTTCAATTTTAGCCTTTAAGATGATCGAGTCAAGTATGTACATTTGAAGAGCTCACGTCTAACACCCTTATTGCCACATTACTCCAACATGAACACAAACTCAGAACTGACAGAAAAAAATAGCTTAATCTCCTGTTCCATTCTGGAATGAAACTCTTCATTTACAGACATTAGAGACAGCAAATTTGTCCTTTCAGAAAAGCTCTGTCTTGCGCTGCTTCCGTCTCACCTCTGTTATTCGCCGTCTAGCCCACACAGCTGCAGCCCGCGGCCGACAGCTTCTCCACCTTGTGCCAGCGGTGCGAGTTATCGAGGAAGGCCATGTCCTCGTGGTGGGTGGGCCTGCAGCAGGGGGAGTTATGCCACAGCTGCCCCGGGGCTGGGTGGGAGAGCACCCCACTGAGCATCAGGTTGGCGAGCGTGAGGTCGTGGTTGGAGCGAACGTGGGGACACGTCCCGCTGCAGTACTTGAATAAGACGGTCTCATCCGAGTCGTAGCCCAGCCCCAGGTCTCGAACCTGCAGCAGGATGGAGCGCAGGCCGCACTGGGAGTCGAGAGCCGAGCGACGCGACCGGACTGGGACGATGGGGCTGATGGATGGCCCGACTCCAGAAGCTTCTGTTTGGCTGTCTTCTACGGCTGGATGTCTGCTCCTCCGGTCCTCATCTGGAGACGTGTGTGCAGACGCTGTTTCTCGTGTCTGATCTGAAAAAGAGAGGGTTATTTATACATGTGATGTGCGACATTACCGGCATGTTTATGGGCATTTATGTTGAGCTCAAAACAAAAGGTCATAGGTCACGAGCTTCCCTCCAACCGTCACTTACCAATGAGTGATCTGAGCCAACGGGCCTCTCCCCTCTGGACACAGAAAAGAATCACAACGAGCTTCAGTAAGGACCTCATTCTTAGTCTGCTCTTCGTCTCAAAACGAACCAGATGCGTCTGCGTTTGTGAGTCTGCGGGTGCGAGTGATGCTTAAGATGCAGACGAGTCACGACCTCCAATATATAGCCCTTGGAGATGAAGGGGGGTGAAGGGGTGAGATGAGGAGGTGTAGAGGGGAGACAGACACTAACCCGTTACTTGCCAACAGACTATTCCACTCACCTGAGGCTGACAGGGAGCGTAGGAGGGCAGGCGGGCGCTTGACCCAGAATTTGTCCTGTTGGGATTATCTAATTGATGTAAATCACCGGTTTATTGGTGCCTTTCCCCCAGATGTTTTTCCAGAGGATGCTGGCCCCTGACAATATGGATTCCCAAACGCTCGGGGCTTCTTAAGCCGTCGAGAAGAGGACAGTGATGTCACGCTGATGATGCTGAGAAGCATGTGTGATGAATGAATCAGTAGATAGGCAGCTAGACAGACGTGTTGGGAGAGCAGACAGCCAAGAGATACGGACACAGCAGAACTTTATCAACGCACAAACACAACAGTGATCAGAGTAGGAAATGTAAAGGAAGAAGTGCGGTGAAATGTTCCGAAACACCGGTTGAGTCATTGTGGAATGTCCTAAAACAGATCCCTGCTGTATTCTGCTTTTTGTCGCTTTTCTTGCCATAAATTTTACATCCGTGGGTCAAAACAAAAAACTCCAGAAGAACAAGCAGAGTTTATAATTAGAACAGAAGCGGGCCTGTTTCAGCAGACATTCCACAACGGGGGACTCGTCCTGAGCTGGTCCATAAATTGAGGGATTTCCTCAACAACGTGTGGCTGACATGTAGAATATGTAGAATATGCATTATGCAACGGTTATAAGGCCCAAACAGGCAGTCAATGGAATGTGAAGTTTGCAAGGAAAGTGCATATTTGGACCCTGTTTCTACCATCCAGGAGCAGGGCAACACCTCAGCGTTCCTTATTTAGCAGCCGATGTTATCAGGATGAACACGAGCTCATTTGGACGCTGCCAAGCATTTGGAATTTATTTCGGCTCTTTATTCCATTTAACGGGATCATTTTTAGTGTTTTAGTGTTACCACATCCAAACGTGTGCTGTAAAAACTGTGGCTTGTTTCCGTGTTTTCAGCACGTCCAAACAGCATTTACGTATCCAATCATAAAGTAACAATGACTTTATTTGTGTAGCATTTACACAACAAGACAAACATGAAGTTAGAAGGCAAATTCTGCAGAAACATGAGCTCACAAAAATGCAACAAAATAACAAAGTCAGGTCAAGACAGGTCCTGTACCAGAAAGAGTTCCAGTGAAAAGGATTAGGATTGTTATCATTAAAATAAGACCATGTAGTGTTATTTAAGGTGTGATCATACCCATTAGTTTCATGTTACAAAAAGTACATAAAACACTGCTGTACCTGACTGTACTAGACCCTGCAGTGTCATTAACTATGGAGGTAAACCTAATTAATGAAATGAAAATATAATAAACTAGAAAAGCACTCAGAGAGTGCAGACCTCCGCCAAGGATAGAGAGGAAAACAGGACTCTGTACAATTGAGAGGCGGCCATCTCTCAATTGTACAGAGTCCTTCAAAAAAATCCTGGATCCAGACGGTGATCCGGATCACCTCCAAAATCTAATCGATTGCTACTTTTGCTCTTCCGGACATTCTGTAAAAATTTGGTGAAAATCCGTCCATGACTTTTTGAGTTTTGCTGTTAACAGACAAACAGACAGACAGACAAACTCCGACGATTACATAACCTCCTGGTGGAGGTAATAACATAAGGAGTCATCGTACCAAATCTGGTGCTTATAGCTATTTTCCCTTCGAAGATATTAGTTCCAAAAGATTTTTTGTATCTCTCCAAATCTGTTGCTATGGAAACTATAAAATGTGGCAGACTTTAGCTAAATGTAAAATGCTTCTACTAAATCTGTCTTTCTTTGTGCCAAGTTTTGTGTTGATTGGTTGCATTGTTTAGAAATTAGAACAAAATAAGTTGTTTAATAAATTAGGGTAGACTACCACCTTAATAATCTAATGATGTCATATATGGTCACATTCAGAGGCAACACATCAGTACTTTGACATTTTAACTCCATGCTTCTGTTACATGCTTTTACTTTGATAGGATTCTCATCCATAACTTTCACTAGTAGTTGAGTCTATTACATTGCTGTATTTTACTTTTATCTCTTTCAATGTGCTTTTGCTTCTTTTCCCAGAATATATTTGCCACAGATGACCGTACATTAATGTGTTATTTCTGAAATGTTTTGATACAGCTAATAGAAGTTTGAAAGTTGCTATCCAGTCAGTCATTAATCCCCAAGCTGCCCCAGACTTTTCCTCTTGAGGGCATTTAAATACACATCCAAGGTGTCCGTTAAGTTTATAATTTTAAGAATTTACTACAGAGGCTGTTGATATCTTCACCAGATTTGTTTTATTGCAATCAGTGTTTATTAAAGTTTGTAATCACATTGGAATTATGTGTTTCATGCATCCTGTTGGTGAACGAGGTACTGTTCAATGAAACCCTAAAGAGAAGCCACAATGTGTATAATGGTTTACTGAGACAAAATCAGACCTAAGTATGGAAGAGATCCACCATCACGTCCTTCAATTCATGCACGGCACAAGAAATTTATGGAGACAGGGTTGGATAAAGGGAGGAGTGGGCGACTAAGAAAATCTGAGGAAAACATCGATGGTGTCAGACAATCCTTTGCTCGTTCACCAGATGTCACTCCCGTGGACTTCTTTCTATGGGGTTACGTTAAAGACATCGTGTATTGAACAAAGATACGGGACATTACTGACTTGAAGCAAAAGATTTCTGATGCTGTTGCCACCATTGATGAGGCTCTGCTGCAGCGAACACGGCAAGAAATCGAGTCCCGTCTTGATGTGCTTCATGCAACTATTGGCGCCCATGGAGAGGTGTATTAAATGAGGTAGAAAAAACTTTGACAACCACTGAAAACAATAAAACAAGTCTGGTTAAGATATCTCATCAGCTGCCTTTGTAATAAATTAATAAAACTGTAAAGAGACTTTATGGACACGCTGTATTTTGTGCTACACAACAATCATCTGCAGTGTGAGGAAGACACAAAACGATGTTAGATTACCTACCAGAATATCAAAAAGAGAACGTGTAAGACGAACAAAGAAAACAACACGGGTCAAAGAGAAACACGGTAAATGATGAGATTTAGCTCAAAGACTAAAGCAGATTGTGTTTCTGACTGAACGAAATGTACATCACAGTGCGGGCAGTAAATACAGGAATCATGTCAAAGGGTGTTCCTAATACCTGAGGCCTGGCTTCACTTAGTTATATTTAGACAAGAGAAGTGTGTCCAATGAGATTTTAGGTTTATTTATGACTGTTAAACAGCCCCATTCCTCATGTATTAGAGCTCTGTTGATATGAATTACTGAGGAATCATCCCTAAATCTTGAACTAATAATGGCTCACACAATTTACTGCCAGGAATTCCAGGAATTCTTTTAAGGATAAAGTTTTGGACTCTGTATGAGTCAACTGATTTGAATGAAAAATGTATTTTTACACAGGCCTTCTCTCTGCGAGGACCTGGTCTGCTCAGTTAGTCTGATTCTGACCTGAACAAACGGCATTATTTCCTCCTTATAGATCACTAACTGTGTACTATACCTGCTAAATGTCTGCCAGCACTGACTTCATGTCTTCCACTCCTTTTATCTCATGTCTTTATAAGAAGCCTGACAGGTTTTGGAGCACAATTTCAGTGGTTTTAGTTTAGATTTAAACATTTAATTGGTCACCTGAACACATATTTTACTGACACGACTTGAAATGTACAGTTTTCGAACATCCGACTTGGTTAACACGAGGAGACCACAGAAAGACAATGTCTTCAGTTTCTCTTCATCTCATGCAAACACTCAGTTTCCAAAAGCAAAAACTACACCTGGACAAAAAGTAAGAACAAAAACCAACAAAAATAAAACTGGATTTGAGTCTGAAAATGAGTTCTTGACCTTGGAAACAGTGTGCGACAAATTCAGAATCAGACTTCTTTATGCTGATCAATTCCAGACGCATAAAATTCCAGACGAAGAGGCAAGAATCCATGAGAAAGCAATGAGCAGTGAAAAAACAGCCGGTGCTGTTTTATTTTATAATGAATATAAAGTATAAAGGGGCTGCACAGTGGTGTTGTGGTTAATACTGTCGCCTTGCAGCTTCCAGCCAGTGTCCCCACCTTCCTGGGATCTTTCTGCATGGAGTTTGCATGTTCTCCCTGTGCATGCATGGGTTTTCTCCGGGTACTCCGGCTTCCTCCCACAGTCCAAAAAATATGCTGAGGTTAATTGGTTACTCTAAATTGTCCGTAGGTGTGAATGTGAGTGTGATTGTCTGTTTCTAAATGTAGCCCTGTGACAGACTGTTACCTGTCCAGGTGTCCCCTGAAGTCAGCTGGGATAGACTTCAGTGACCCTAATGAGGATTAAGGAGTGCATAGATAATGGATGGATGGACATTTTTACAAAATTTAGGCTATTTCTAAACTTCACAAATGATTAAAAAAATCAGTGAACCGTTGTCCATGACTGACAAACATGACACTACCTCTCAGTTTGTCATTATTTGATCTAATCAATAAATGAACAGCTGGAGAAAAATCTAGAAGTCTGTTCCCAGCCGGAGTCTGTTTGAACACAGACTAAAGTTAATATCTCCCAGTAATTGCGGTCACATATTATCACATGATGACGCTGGATGTTAGGTGTGGCTGAAAGCGCCAAGAAGATGGACATTTGACTTGTTTTCCTCCACACAATGACTTTTGTCTTCGTTGGGGCTGCACACTGGCTCAGCAGTCAGCAATGTGGACTCAGATCTAGAAGATCCTCGGTGCATCCCGGTCTGAGATTTTTCTGTGTAGAGTTCTCCCTGTTTTCTCCAGGTTCTCCAGCTTTCTCTCACAGTCCAGAAACATGCTGAGGTTAGCTGATGATTCTAAAGTATCTGTAGGTGTGAATGTGAGTGTGATTGTTTGCCTCTATGTGTAGCCCTGTGACAGACTGGCTGCCTTTACCCTCAGTCAGCCGGGATAGACTCCAGTGACCCTAATGAGGATTAAGAGATGGATGGATGGATTGTCCTTGTTTAAGGAGTAAGCTGGCATTTTGGATCCAGAGCACAGAACTGAACCCTCCATGTGGACTGCTGCATAACTTCTTTACATCACTTCTGCTACTTTTTAGAATTCACTGCAGAAAAGTAAACGTAGCGCAGGTGAAGAGCAGTGCAGGGGTCAGCACATAAAACTCCATCCACATGTACCCTACCACATCTGTAGCTTCTCTCTTCACTGTCAGATTGCAGAGAGTTCCACTAAACTCAGCCGCTCTCAGACAATCAAAACCATTGTCAGAAAAAGCTTTCATTTTCTGGTAATTTGCACAGAAAACGAGAATAAGAAAGGGCAAACGCCCTGACGCATTCCTTCCACCTCTGAGAGAGACAGCAGGACGAGGGATAAAAAGACAGAGGGAGAGCAGAGGAGGTGGTGGGAGAAATACAGCGGCGATAGAGCAATCCTCTTGGATTAGGGCCTGAAGCAGCAGTCTGGAATTCAGCGCTGTCAGAAGGCAGGAATGGGAAGCACGTGGCACCGGACAAAAAAGAAAACCTGGTCAGATCTGAACCCACTGCTTGATGCTGTTCCATATTTAGATGCTCTTCATTTGTGTCACCTACTGTAACAACACGACATGCCAGCAAACAAGGCAGGGCAGCTTCAGATGGCAGTAAATCTGCCATACCGTCTTATGTGGTGTCTTTAGAGAGGTTCTACAAAGCGCTGTGTAAGACGGTCGCCTGATCACTGGTGGACAAACCCACTCTATCACCTGAGCCGTGTCTGACCCAAGTTCTGAACTTTTCTATGATTTTGTGACTGTAATTCTTCCCAAATTGACCATATAAAATGTTCATATGTACCCTGCTCTTCATGTGACAATAAAATCTAATTAAGAAATATGTAGTATAGTTTCTTTAAGAACATTCACAAAAAATCAATCAAAATCCAGCGAAATTCGCTGGATTTTGATTGATTTTTTTGTGAATGTTCTTAAAGAAAATATTAGAATTTTTACTGATATATATATAAAATCACTTTAGATATTTTTAGGATTTTTTGGGAAGATTTTTACTCATTTTTTTGAAAATATTTACAGGAATTTTCTTGCCAAATTCGGGGGATATTTTTTTTTAAATAAAACTTTTAAGGGAAACTTTTAAGGAATTATTGGAATTTTCTTCCTGAAGGTTTTGCAAATTTAAAGTTGTTAAATGTGGAAAAAATACATATTTTAACAGTGAAACTTCTGATGTCCACATTTTCAACATTTTTGGGAAATTTTTGAACATTTTTTGGTGGAAAAAAGAAATGATAAAAATGTGAATTTCCCTTGATTTTGGTTTATTTTTATGTGAATTTTCTTAAAGAAAATATTGGAAGTTTTATTGATATATATGGAACCACTTTAGATATTTTAAGGATTTTTTTGAAGATTTTTACTCATTTTTGAAAATATTTACAAGAACTTTCTTGCCAAATTTTTTTAAATAAAACTTTTAAGGGAGACTTTGAAGGAATTATTGGAATTTTCTTCCTGAAAGTTTTGCACATTTTCTGATATTTGGGGATTTTTTTGCAGAATTTTTGGATTTTTTTTTCAGACAAGGAAACTATTTTTTTGTTGTCCATAAATGAGGACAACAGGAGGGTTGAGAACATTACTTGCTGTGCAGTTTCTTCAGAATAACGACTATTCTGTAGCTGGATTCTTACGTAAACGTCAGAACTGCCTGGTTTCTCGCCCATCTTTGCATTTTTCCCAGGATCTTGAAGGTGAGACTTACTGCTCTCAGCACTACATCTGCTCTGCATTCCTGCACGTTCGGCACGTTTTCTCACGCAGCAGACATATACATCAAAATAGATTGCTTTCACGATGTGCTGCTTCCTCTGAGTCTGTCCATTCAAAAATGAGAAGAATGAACGTGCAGTACATCCCTGGCCTCTATGAACCTGATCTTTACATTTAAGACAAGAACTTTGGGATGGTTCTGTTGTTCTTCAAGCTTCTGCTGTTTCACCTTCAACAAGTAATACTGTTTATATTCAGTCATTCTTCTCCTTTTCTTTCATTTCCTCCTTTTTCTCCGGCTGCATTTTTCTCCTCTTCTTCCAATTTTTATTCTTCTCCTTCATTTTTGTTTTCTCCTTCTGCAGTTTATCACTCTTCTTTATGTCCTGATCTGTTTCATCAAATTGTGTTAATCTTACAGTGATAGCTAGAAAGATGGATTCCATCTGCTGCCCAGAAATTAAAGAATAGTCGCCATTCTGAAGAAACTGCATAGCAAGTAATGTTCTTCATTTACAGGCAACAAAAAATGTTGTTTCCTCGTCTGAAAAACATCCAAGAATTCAGCAAAAAAATCCCCAAATTTGCAAAACCTTCAGGAAGAAAAGTCCAATAATTTCTTAAAAGTTTTCCTTCAAACTTTTATTTTGAAAAAATCCCCAAAAATGTGGCAAAGAAGTTCTTGTAAATATTTGCAAAAAATGAGTAAAAATCTTCCAAAAAAGTCCTAAAAATATCTAAAACGATTCCATATATATCAGTAAAACTTCTAACATTTTCTTTAAGAACATTAATTAATGTGTTTTTTTTAATTAATGTTCTTAAGAAACATTTTTTTAACATTTATTTTTTCCCACCAAATAATAATGAAAATGTGGACATCAGAAGTTTCGCTGTGAAAATATATTTTTTTTCTCCACATTTTCAAACTTTAAAACGGGTCATTTTTGACTCGCAGGACGACACGAGGGTTAATTCAGTATTATCACTGTTTCTGCAGCTGGTCATTAAGACAAATTAGCTAAATGTATTTTATTTTATTTTATTTAACCTTTATTTAACCAGGAAAGATCCTATTGAGATTAAAAACCTCTTTTCCAAGGGAGTCCTGGCCAAGATAGGCAGCAGCAGATACAAAACAGTTATAAAATCACACAGTTAAGACATGATTAATATATGAAAAAAGAATAAGAAAATAAATGAAAAGAACAACAATAATAACATTTACAAAACAAGTTATAAAAAACAAGCACAAGTTGTGGAAATGGCCTGAAGAACTTGCATTTTTGTTTTATTTAAAGGCACTCAATGAGATGAACTCAGTTAATCTGAAGTCTTTCTGCAACATGTTCCAGGCAGAAGGTGCATAAAAAGGAAAAGCCTTTTTACCCAGCTCAGTACGAACACGTGGAACTGAAAGTAACAGATGATCTTGTGACGATCACAACATGTCTGTGCTGTTAAGGAGCAAATGTAGGTAGGAAGCAGTCCAAGTAAATATGACTAATTCTAATTATAACACCAGTGTAGGAAGCTCTTGAAAGAGGAAATGATTTGAAGACACGTTACACTGAGATTCTCTAAATACTGGCTGGATGAGGCCTGCTGTACGTTCCTGGGTGAGCTGGTCAGACACGTCAGTCCATATAGGGCTCGTCTGAGCCGAGCGGGGCAGGAATGCAGGAGCAGCCTTCCTGTACCTGGAAGTGTTCAGAGAGGATTTAGCCTTGGAATCTCAAACTTTCCCGAAGCTGCTCCTGTTTACGCCGTAAATCTGCGGGTGAGAGCCGAGATGCTCGGCCGTTTGTCATCCAGGCACAGGAATGCGCAGGTCTTCATTCCAGGTGATTTCACGAAGCCACGCCCTCCTTCTGGCCGAGGATGTGGACGTCAGGGACATCAGCTGAAGGCTCCCGGACAATGATGACATGAGGATGAAATGATTTTAAGCGTGGGCACACCCAAAGAATGTGGAAACTTGAACATTTCATCCATTTCCTTCATGAGCCTGTAATTTCAAAGTCCTGAAGGTCAATTTAGAAAATAAAGTCCTTGGTCCAAATCAGTGATTTGCTGATGAGGATGGAATGACATTCTTTCTCATCAAACTGAGAAATTTATTCTTGAACTCGAGCCAACAGCCCTCAGATTATTCATAGATTTTGGGTTTGTACACAAGGACAAAGATCTTTTTCACAGTAAACGGTTTGACGTGTTACAGCAGGAACAGCACAGGGGAGTTAATGACGGCTGCATCTTATTTGGGGAAATCCTGTCAACATACCTGCACTGACAAAAGGTCTATCACGGCGCAAGAAAAGGAACAGGCCAAACCCACACTGCTTCCACAAGCTTCCAGGACACTGTTGTCTGAAATACTGCAGTCTGTAGGAACATTCGGTTGGCTAAACATTTAGCTGGATTACGTTCATTTTGTCATTTCTTACTGTAGAATGGCGTTACTAAATAAGGCGGTAAAACCACAAACAAAACTCCAGCAGCTATTAGTTCATCCAAAAGATAAAAAAATATAACCGGACAGTTAATGCAACATCATTTATGAACCTCTGTTCAAATCAGGTGAGAAAACATAGATTGGAGAAATAGGAACATTCAACACAAGAAGAAAAGAACACCAGACAGAATGCGGAAGGGAAACATTTAGACAACCCACAAGAACACAAAAAGAAAAAGCCATTCAGCTATCACGGACCACTGCAAAAGAAATAACCACATCATGATCTGTGACAGGATTTTAACATCAGAGACCAACAAACATAAACGATGGATTAACCCTCGTGTCGTCCTGCAGGTCAAACTGACCCGTTTTAAAGATTGAAAATGTGGGAAAAAAATAAATTTTCACTGTGAAACTTCTGATGTCCACATTTTCAACATTTTTGGGAAAACTTTGAACATTTTTGGTGTAAAAAAAAAAGAAATATTAAAAATGTTTAAGAACATTCACAAAAAAATCAACCAAAATACAGCAAATTTCACTGGAATTTGGTTGATTTTTATGTGAATGTTCTTAAAGAAAATAATATAAATTTTACTGATATGTATGTAACCACTTCAGATATTTTTTTAGGATTTTTTTTGGAATATTTTTACTCATTTTTAAAAATATATATATTTACAAGACTTTTCTTGTCAAATTTGAAGGATTAAAAAAAATTTAAGGGAATTTTTTATAGAATTATTGGAATTTTCTTCCTGAAGATTTTGCAAATTTTCTGAAATTTGGGGAATTTTTTTTGCTGAATTTTTGGATTTTTTTCAGACAAGACAACAATATTATTTGGTTCCCATAAATGAAGACAACAGGGGGGTTAAGGAGGCCATAGAGATCAGGAAAAAGGTGAGCAGTTCCATGAACCGGGGCGAGGAGCTACACCCTCAAACACCTGAGACTCCATCATGCAGAGACCAGCAGACGGCGGAGGAAGTGGTCGATCTGACAGATTCTGACAGATCTGTCAGACCACCTGATAAAAAAAAAAGACACATCATCATACGTGGGATGAAGCTCTGAATTAGACTGCAGATGAAACAAGTCAGCAAGTTAAAACCATACTTTCCTTATTTAGTTGTCTGTTTAAAAAGTAACGTTATTCTAATTTTAGGATTATTTCATACTTTTTGTTAGTTTACTGACATCTATTTATCGTTAATAAAAAAGTTTGATAATGAACGCTCTCCACTGGCTTCCAGTCCAGAATGCTTTTTAAGCTTTTGTTTTTAAAGCTCTAAATATGGAGTCACAGGAGTGCCACATCAAAATATAAATAAATAAATAAATGTGGAAAGAGAAATAAATAAATAAATAAATGGAAAAACAGAAAAGGTAAAAGCAAAGACAAAATTTTCCTTTTTATTTATTTATTTCTCTTTATATTTCCACATTTATTTATTTATATTTTGATGTGGCACTCCTGTGACTCCATACTAAACAGTCTTCCTCCATCTTATTTATCAGAGCTTTCAACTTTCAAGGACCACATAAGAGCTCTGACGTCTTCCAGTCAGTGGCTGCTTGAAGAACCCCGGTCTAAACCCAAACCCTGGGGTGACCGGCTGTTCTCTGTAGAACCCAGACTGGAACCAGCTCCCCCCCGACACGCCCCATCACTGACCTGAGTCTGTTTAAACTCCAACTCAAAGCCTTCCTGTTAAAATGGCTTTTCATAGCAAGCGGTGGTAAGGTGGCATTTTATTACTTTTAGATGTTATATTTTATTGCTGTTTTTAAACTTTATTGATGAATTATTCGGTCACCAACACTTTACCACAGATTTAAGATTATCAAATCGTATCTTTATAAACCCTGCAACAGCCACACACATCAATCAAAACTAATGAAAATCTTTAAACTGGGCTCCCAGACAGAGGACCACATTAGGTTAAACCGATGAAAACAAACAAGAAAACGTTTAGACAAAACACAGCACAGTCTTTATTCAAACATTGTGCTTCTGCAAAGGCAGATTTTGATATTGCACAAAGAAAAACTTCACATTTTGTGACATTTTTCAATTTGGATTTGTAATTAGAATATACACATTTTTAATTATGACACAAATATATTGAATGTAACGGCTCCAGAGAAATCAAAAATGCCCCAAAAACATAATTTTAATAGAGCAGCAGCAGGAGGTCCTTCATTCTAAATACAGCTTTAGGAAAACTGTAAACAGTCTTAAGTTCTGAGTATCAGCACAAACTTCATGCGACAACACCACTTTAGGAGTTATAAATGCTCTTGTAAAGGCGCAGTGAGGGCGTTAATGAGTCCATGTGTGTCCACAGCTGGACTGCACAGCAGAGACGTGTCCTGCAGGAGGGACACCAGCTCCACAGGACCAGGCGTCTCCATGTTGTTCTGATCAGACCCTCTGTGTGCTTCAGGCTCCCGGCGCTTTTTGTAGACCACCCGCTTTGTCTCACTGTAGCCGCTCAACCTGGAAGAAAGAGATCTCTTGGCTCTGGGCTTGGTGAGCTTTTTCCTCTGTGGGTCGTGGACAACGCCGTGACGCTGGAGACTCTTCTTCAGGGCGAAGGTCTTCCCACAGCCAGCGTGGGTGCAGGCGAAGGGCCGCTGCTGCTCGTGGAAGGAGTTGATGTGGCTCTGCAGGTTGAAGGCGGTGGTGAAGGACCTGCTGCAGCCGTCCCTGGGGCACTTCAGAACCACTCTTATGTCAGAGTGGACGCGCTGATGCTGCTGCAGCAACCAGGAGTCCCTGAACACCTTGGTGCAGCGATCACACCTCAGGAGGAGCCTGTGCTGCTCCTTCCTGTGCCTCAGGTAGTCCGTCCAGGTCTTCCCTGTGAAGGTGCAGGCCTCCTCCTTGCAGGGATACCCTCTGTGCACCTTCGCGTGTCGCTTCAGCTTGCTTGGGAAGGTGAATCGCATGTGGCAGCCTTCATAAGTGCACTTGTAGGGTGGCAGCTGAGTGTGCTGCTCACACATGTGGGACTTGCGCTGCTTGTTCTTCCTGAACTCGAGCCCGCAGCCCTCAAACTTACACACGTACTTCTTGTGTTCCTGCGCGTGGACGCGGCTGACGTGTCTGGTCCGGTTGGCGTTGGTGGTGAAGGCCTCCGAGCAGCCCTCCACGTCGCACTGGAAGGGCTTCACGCCGCTGTGGCTGAGTTCGTGCCTGGCCAGGTGGTAGGGGGTGCAGAAGGACTTCCCGCAGCCGTCGTGGCCGCAGGAGTGCGGCTTCACTCCGGTGTGTTTGCACAGGTGGGCGTCCAGCTTCCACTGCTTGTTGTAGGCGGCAGAGCAGTCGCCGAACGAGCAGATGAACCGCTTGTAACGCTCCGCTTTAGCCTCCATATCTGCGGCACTGAGAACGACAGCTATATGATCACTCTTCTCGGAGCACGTTTTCTGTCCACACCGGTATTACCCACAATCCTCTTCTGCAGACGCAACTTCCGCAGGCAGGGAAATTACCCATCAGCCCCTCTGTTGTTGTAGTTTGGTTGTTGCTAGTGGAGCATCCATAAGTACAGCTCAGGCGTATATTGAAGTAAGTAAAAACATGTCAGCTGAACGTTTAAAGTGACTGTGTAGTTACTTTTATTCATAGCAGTTTTTTAGTTACGTATCCTTCATATTTAAGCGAAGAAGAAGCTAACGGTACTCAGTGAGCTAACTGTTGCTAATGCTAGCTTTAGCTCGTTCCCCTGCAGTGATGCCAGAACAGCGTAAAAATAATGCCAAAATTCAGCGTTAAACGGTACTAAACCTCATATACTGTCATTAGATAAGGGTACCGTTTATTAGACGTTTAGCCAAATGTTTCAGTTGGACGTTAGTGGAGTGAAGTACCCGCTATTAGCTTCACAAAGCTCAGTTAAAAAGTAAACAGCCGTTCAGCCAAAGTGCTTCCAAATAGAGAAACGTGATTGGAATTAACCTAACACGTTTAGATGGGGATACTAAAAGCCTACAGTGTTATTTATAATGAGATCTTACCCCAGGAAATTACACATTGCAAAGCAAAACTCTGCCTGGATGTGACCCTACAGTATTGTACACTATTACACTGTTGTAGGTTTTGTTTTCCTGTAATGCTACTCCAAAGTTAAGCTTTAAATGGCACCTTTTAATGAAATATGTCTGCTTTGTTAGGCTTAAATTAAATACCTCTATTTTAATCATACATTTTTTTTAAAATAAAGTAAGATTAACACCAAGGAATTTCACTGAATTCCTATGTTACGAGCTGTACCTTTGTGAAATACATTTTAGTGCCACGAATAAGAAAACCTGGAATAGACTGATGTACATTTTCAAGTAAAATTCCCATTTCACATCAGTGCATGGCTGAATTGTCTTTATTTGTTT
Organism: Acanthochromis polyacanthus; assembly: GCF_021347895.1. Classification (NCBI taxonomy): domain Eukaryota; kingdom Metazoa; phylum Chordata; class Actinopteri; family Pomacentridae; genus Acanthochromis; species Acanthochromis polyacanthus. The sequence continues at coordinate 1,885,037 of NC_067115.1, read as the reverse complement.
AAAGGAAAATATCAGGGAGCAGGTGATTTTAGTATATAATGCTGAAGTGGTTTCTCACCTTTTCACATCAATAGTAAATCAGTTACTTTTAATGAATTCTGAAACCTCTGGTCTTCAGTAGCTCAAATATATTTCATCTGCAACTCTAAATAATTCTGGTTAACCCTTGTGTTGTCCTGCGGGTCAAATTCACCCGTTTTAAAGTTTAAAAAGTCGAAAATACTAAAAATATCACAGTGAAACTTCTGATGTCCACATTTTCAACATTTTGGGGAAATTTTTGAGCATTGTTTGGTGGGGGAAAAAAAAGGAAAAAATGTTTAAGAACATTCATAAAAACTCAACAAAAATCCAGCGAATTTTGCTGGATTTTGGTTGATTTTTTCAATGAATGTTCTTTAAGAAAATATTAGAAGTTTTACTGATATATATGTTGTAACATTAGATATTTTTTAGGATTTTTTTAAAAAGATTTTTGCAAATTTTTTGAAAATATTTACAAAAAATTTCTTTCCAAATTTGGGGGATATTTTAAAATAAAACTTTGAAGAGAAATTTTTAAGGAATTATTTGAATTTTCTTCCTGAAGGTTTTGCAAATTTCCAGAAATTTGGGCAATTTTTTTGCTGAATTTTTGGATTTTTTTTCAGACGAGGAAACAATACTTTTGGTGCCCGTAAACGAGGACAACAGGAGGGTTAAACAACCACAGCAACTCTTATAGCAATTATGAAAAAAACATTTGCTCACAACGCCTTTGGTTTTGTGTTTTTGAGAGTTAATGTTTTTGGCTGTTTCGAGACACTGTCAGTGACTAAATTAGTTTTTTTTTATCCAGGCAAGACAGGCTGAATCCATTACTGGTGTGGAGATCCATTCGCCACTATGGTAAGCTCTGATGTCTGTTTAATCTTAAAGATATATTTCTGAATGCTCAGCGTTTGCTCTTTATTAACAGTGTGACCTGTTCTGTTTTTTTTGACAGGGTGAAAGAAAAGGAACAAACAAATACTACCCTCCGGATTTTGATCCAGCCAAAGTAAGTGCAGCCACACAGACCTTTGTGTGTCGGTCCTTTTGGTTCGACTTCTGTGTTTGGACGCTGACTTACATCCGTTTCATTCTCTGTGTTTAGCATGGATCCCTCAATGGCTATCATAAGACTCACGCCCTGCGGGAGAGGGCCAGGAAACTGTCCCAGGGCATCCTCATTATCAGGTTAGTGGACATTTTATTCCTTAAGTTACATTTATTTGTTTTGGTTAGTTATCATTTCCAAACAACAATCAAAAGACAGTTTAACAGACGCTATTGTGCCGCTGTACCTTCATGAAATCTGTTTTACTGCCACAAATAAGGAAACCTAGAAGAGACTGATGTCCATTTCTGATAAACAAGTAGAATTCCAATTATTGACAATGAGTTTAAATCAAATATTCTAAGAAATGAAATGCTGCAGTCTCAAAGGAGGGCACGGCAGAGCTTGAGGTCTTTACAAGAACTCGTGTTTTTTTATTAACACACAAAGAAACTTGAATGTAGAGGCTGAGCGGATGTTTGAAGCCCCTGACGTGCTTCATCAGGATTTAAAAAGTCGCCCCGCTGACAAACTTTAGAGAAGAGAGCCGAGACAAATGCTTGTGGTTCCAATGATCTGTGCTTTATTGCTGCTAGCATGTGTAGTCCAACAGTCTTTATCTAAAGCAAACAGTTCATTATTAGCGGCTTCTTCAGCGGTCAAACTGTTTTTTCCTGCCTGGACAAACATTAGTTCCTATTTATAATGTAGCGTCCTCATTGGCTCCGACGCTAATGTTTCTGTTTTTGCTCATTAAGGTTTGAAATGCCCTACAACATCTGGTGTGACGGCTGCAAAAACCACATCGGCATGGGTAAGGGTGAAGTCAGTCACAGAATGTTCAGTGGGTCCGAGTGTCTCTTCGTGTCTGTGACACGGATGTCCTTTCTGTGTGTGCAGGGGTCCGTTACAACGCTGAGAAGAAGAAGGTGGGGAACTACTACACCACTCCAATCTACAGGTAAACAAACATGTGGCTCACGGGTAAAACAGTGAGAAATCATAATAACAAACAGTAGTGTATCTCAGAAATGTATGATGATGTCTCAGATCTTTACGTGTTTTTGTCTCCTCCACCAGGTTCAGGATGAAGTGCCATCTGTGCGTCAACTACATAGAGATGCAGACAGACCCGGCCACTTGCGACTATGTTATAGTCAGTGGAGCCCGCAGAAAGGAGGAACGCTGGGACATGGCTGAGAATGAGCAGATCCTCACCACAGGTAAAGCGTTCACAGACGCTGTTCTCAGTGAAAATGAGACAGAGAAAAAGCACCGTGACAACAGCAAAACAGCCATTCTAACAACTAAACAAAAGAGAGATTATTGGGCCACCTCTTCTTCACCTTTCCTCTGCCTGTCGGAACAGAGCGGACGGAGAAGGAGAAGCTGGAGACGGATGCCATGTACAAACTGGACCACGGAGGGAAAGACAAGGAGAAGCTTAAAAAGGCTCTGCCCTCTCTGTCAGAGATCCAGGACTACCAGTCCGGCTGGAAGGATGACTTCCAGCTCAACAGCACCCTCCGCAGGAAGTTCAGAGTAAGTTTCTAGTGTTAACTCCTGTGTTAAAGCAACACAAGTTTCCTTTCAGGCTCCTGTTAGCATCGATCAAATTTAAAGTGATGCTTAAAACGTGTCCTATACATTAAGTGCATTTTTGTCATGACACACAAAACGGCTCCAAAGAAGATAAAAATAAACATAAGCCCGAGCAGCACGTGAAGCGTTCAGCCACGTTTCATATTTAGTTAACAGGGACAACGTACAAACACATTAATCTTAAAAAGAAAAGATGCTTTGCACCAGATTATAGCTATTGCTAATTTCCATCTGCAAGTGGAGTTACTCAGCTGATATCTGTGTTTTTATTGGTTCTTCAGACGGAGAAGAAAGTTCTGGCCGAGCAGGAGGAGAAGGACAACGCAGTGAGGATGAGGACCAACCTGTCCATCCCACTGCTGCCAGAAAAGGAGGAGGACAAGAAGCTGGCAGCGCTGCTAACCTACCAGACGCCTGACTGTAAGCAGAAGAAAGGGGCTTTTACTTCCCACAAGTACATCCACTGAACAATAGATCAGGATTTGTTCACTGTCGAGTCGAGATCAGAGGTGTCAAACTGATCTTAGTTCAGGTTCCACATTCAGCCCCGTTTGATCTCCAGTGGACCGGTCCAGTAAAATCACAGCATTATGACCAATAAATAACAACAACTCCACATTTTTCCTTTGTTTTGGTGCAAAAAGGTTCACATTTAAGGCATTATCTTTTTACAAAACATTAAGAACAACCTGAAATTTCTTTAGGAAATAAGTTCAATGTCAGCTGCATTCATCCTCAGTTTATCATTTCCACATTACAACTTCCAGATCACAGAGTGTCTACAAAGCAACACAACATTTAGTCAGAGCTATCTGGAACTGAAGGATATTTTACTTGAAAAAATGCCAACAAAAAAAACCAACCAACAAAAACAAGACAAAGCAGTGCAAAAATTAGACAAAAAAATTAGACAAAACAAAACAAGAAGTTAAAAACGACCCAAAAGTTGACAAAAGCCTGAAACAAAACAGCAAAAACAAAACAGAAAACGACGAATAAAGCGAAACACAAAATGACAAAAATGTGAGAAAAATACTAAAAATCAGACCACAGACAAAAAAACTGTTACTGTTAAAAATATTACAAAAATGAGACACAACATGACAAAAAAGACAAATGACACGAAAAAGAAGAAAAAAGAGGCAAAAAAAATTTGACAGAAAAGTTCCAGTGACAAATAAATGGACAAACGACAAAAACGAGACAAAAAATGACACAAAATGACGAAAAAACACAAGAGACAAAAAGGAAACAGAAAACGACAAGTTACAAAGTGACAAAAAATGACAAAAGTGTGAAACAAAATGACAAAAACATGAGAAAACTTATAAAAGCCAGACAAAAAACAAGACAAATGACATGAAACAGAACAAAAAAGAGACAAAAAAATTAGACAAAAAAGTTCCAAAGTGACAAATAAATGGACAAACGACAAAAACGAGACAAAAAAATGACACAAAAGGGAACAAAATGACTAAAAATATTGATGATAAAACACAAGCGCGACAAAAAGGAAACCCAAAACGACAAAAACACGAGATAAACGACAAAAATCAGACAAAAAGCAACAAAACAGGACAAAATATTACAAAAGTGAGACACAGAATGACAAAAAAATGAGACAAAGAACACAAAGCGACAAAAAATGACCAAAGCGTGAGAAAAACGTCACAAAAAACAAGACAAATGACACAAAACAGAACAAAAAGAGACAAAAAAATTAGACAAAATAGTTCCAAAGTGACAAATAAATGGAGAAACGACAAAAACGAGACAAAAAATGATACAAAAGGGAACAAAATGACTAAAATGTTTATGAAAAAACACAAGCGAGACAAAAAGGAAACGCAAAACGACAAAAATCAGACAAAAAGCAACAAAAACAGGACGAAATATGACAAAAATGAGACCTAAAAGAACAATGAGCAGTCTAGAATTTTACTTTATGATCAAACAACTTGTCTCGGTTTAGAGTTTATTTTAAAATTACACTTTTACAATTTTAGAATTTGCAGTCAATGTAATCTTAATGGAAGTTTTTCACAGAGCCGGATGTGTTACTGATTGAATTGAACCCTGAAGCCTGCCTCATGTGCTGCAGATTCTTCTAGAACATTAAACCACCTTCAGTCCACATGTGAGCAAACACAGCAAAGTTTGAATTCTCCTAAATGTCTTCCTCTTTTCCCCCCTCTGTCACTTCAGCCTACGAGGACAAGAAGCACAGCAAGCGCAAAGAGATCTCCTCTCGTTCATGGTTCAGCTCCACTGCAGCACCAGCAGGAGGCGCTGCAGGCAGCCTGCTCCATAAGCTCGGCCTGCAGGGGAAAGAGGCAGCAGCGGCCAAAGCCCTGGGCCCCTCACACAGCCCTCTGATCCACAGACGGACTGGAATCAAAGCCGAACAGTGCTCCACCGTCACACGCAGAAAATCACAGCCTGACGGGGAGGTTCCCAAGACCACGGAGACGCATGAAGCCCCGTCTACACGAGGAGGTCAGGAGGAAGCAGAGACAGATGGAGCGAGTTTCAAAGAGGTCAGAACCACAGAGGAGGCAGACAAACGGCGGACAGATGCTGACGGACGTTCAGGAGGAGTCACGTCTCTGGTAGCAGACTACAGCGACTCAGATTCAGAGCCGGACGATGAGCTGCACGGGACTGTGTCTGCTTTCTGAGCAGTAATGGGGGTGGAATGCATGCTCCAGCTGCAGACGTGTGCTGTACAGTGTCATACTTTATATTTGTTGAAAATAAACGTAAGATTTAAGTTTAGTGACCTGCAGAATGTGCTTCAGTGTGTCGTATCTGTGTCCAGCCCAGTTATAAATATGTTTGGTTTTAGATACCCACACAAACACGCGTGTGATTTGTTGTTAAAACTCCAGGAACCTTGTTCAAATAAATGTAAAATACTGCTTTTAGCTCTGAGCAAGTTTTGTTTGTTGGGTTTCAGCTCATCTCTACATCTCGTGATGTCACTGGTTTCTACTCAGGACGATGGAGGGGGGAGGGGCCCCAGAGCCACGTTCAACAGAGATAACATGAGAATAATATAGAAACCAGTCAAGCATAGCCGGTACATGCCCGGACTGAAGTACAAGTCACCTGTGTGGGTGTGCATGAGTTATAGCAGCTCTAGTCCTGAAGAATAGAACCTTTTTTTTAGGCGACAGCTCCTCAATCCTCTCATTCAGGGTTTATGTAATGGTTGATACGGCCTGCAGTGGATGATGGAGTTTAATGTGATGCATTGGAATGTAAGGTAATAAATAGAAGTCAAATGACATGAAAAAAATGACAAAAAATGAGACAAAAAGTTCCTAAGTGACAAATAAATGAAACAAAAAAGAGACAAAAAAAGTTCCAAAGTGACAAAAGAGACAAAAAAGTTCCAAAGTGACAAAAGAGACAAAAAAGTTCCAGTGACAAATAAATGAAACAAAAAAGAGACAAAAAAGTTCCAAAGTGACAAAAGAGACAAAAAGTTCCAAAGTGACAAAAGAGACAAAAAAAAGTTCCAAAGTGACAAAAGAGACAAAAAGGTTCCAAAGTGACAAATAAATGAAACCAAAAAGCAAGACAAAAGGAAATGCTAAATGACAAAAATGAGAAAAGTCAGACAACAAAAACAAGACAAAGCAGTACAAAAATGATACACAAAATGGCAAAAAAAATAGACAAAGCAAAGGCAAAAAATTTGACCAAAAGTTACAAATGAGACAAAAAAAATGGCAAAAGCATGAAACAAAACAAAAACAGCAGAGAAAGCAATGAATAAAGCAACACACAAAATGACAAAAATGAGAAAAATGCTCAAAGTCAGACAAAAAACAAAAAGCTGTTAGTATTAAAATATTACAAAAATGAGACAAAATGACAAAAAAATAGACAACACAAAAAATGACCAAAAGTTTGACAAAAATGCGACAGTGACAAAAAAATGGACAAATGAGACAAAATGACAAAAGTGTGAAACAAAACGACAAAACGTGAGAAAAATGATAAAAGGCAGACAAAAAAGACAAATGACAGAAAACAACAATAAATGAGACAAAAAATGAGACAAAAAGTTCCCATGTGACAAATAAATGGACAAACGACAAAAATGACAAAAATTAGACAAAGCGAAACAAAAAAAACTGACAAAACTTTGACAAAAAAGTTCCAAGCAACAAAAAATGGACAGATGTCAATGACAAAATCCTGAAACAAAACAACAAAAACGTGAGAAAAATGATAAAAGTCAGACAAAAAAGACAAATGACAAGAAACAAAACAAAAAAAGAGACAAAAAATGAGACAAAAAGTGATAAATAAATGGACAAACGACAAAACGAAGAAAAAAATGACACAAAATGGAACAAAATGACTAAAAAAATTGACGAAAAAACACGAGCGAGATGAAAAGGAAACACAAAACGGCAAAAACGAGACACAAAACAACAAAAGAACAATGAGCAGTCGAGTATTTTACTTGACGATCAAAACAGATTGTCATGATCTAGAAATGATTTTAAATTTATACTTTAAGTTCAGGTCATCTCTTAAAAAAGAACACAGCAGTCCTTGTCATCTGTTAGAAAGGTTTCCATGCCTGAGACTTTGACCTCTTGTTCTTGTTTGTTCGTGCTCCGTTATTGATCACAAACTGAACCTCCCCTTCCTGATCGAACATGACGAGGGCCTGCAGTGTGTTTTAGCAGCAGATCGTCTCTCTGGAGGCCACAGTCCACGCAGACTGCAGGCGGTCGACATGGTTCGGTGGAAGCTGCACAGCGTTCTGCTTCTCGTGCTGCTCTGCGAGTCACATGGCCAGTTTGACAAGTCCAGGAGGTAAGCTGTTCTCCAGTTTCTTCACACTGCCAGGATGCTTTACCTCTTTGAAGCTGTGGTTACTAATGAAGCTTTGTTTGTTACAGAGTTCCCCTGCGTTTCAGGTACGTGTGCACAGAGATCAATCAGTTTAGACGCTTCCAATCTATTATGTGTGACAGTTTGAGTTGTTATTTCTGATTATTTCCCCAGATTTGAGTCTTTCGACAGCTATGTGGATCGCCATAAGTGAGTAACCACAGCTCGATCCAGCAAAACCCTCATTAATGAGTCACCTTTTAATCATAATAATGCATTTTATTCGTATAGCGCTTTTTAGAACACTCAGACACTTTTCAGTTAACCCTCCTGTTGTCTTCATTTACGGGCACCGAAAAATATTGTTTCCTCGTCTGAAAAATTCCCCAAATTTCTGAAAATTTTCAAAACCTTCAGGAAGAAAATTCCAATCATTCGTTAAAAGTTTTATTTTAAAAAATCCCCCAAATGTGGCAAGAAAATTCTTGTAAAATATTTTGAAAAATGAGTAAAAATCTTCCAAAAAAGGCCTAAAAATATCTCAAGTGAGACAAAAATAAACCAAAATCCAGCGAATTTTGCTGGATTTTGGTTGATTTTTTTGTGAATGTTCTTAAGAAACATTTTTTAACATTTCTTTTTTGTTTTGAATGTTCTTAAAGAAAATATTACAAGTTTACTGATATATGTATATATGTAATTATTTTAGATATTTTTAGGATTTTTGGAAGATTTTTACTGATTTTTTAAAACTATTTACAAGAATTTTCTTGCCACATTTGGGGGATTTTTTTCAATAAAAAATTTTAAGGGATATTTTGCTGATTTTTTGGATTTTTTTTTCAGACCAGGAAACAATATATTTCGGTGCACGTAAAATATGGAGTCACAGGAGTGCCACATCAAAATTTAAATAAATAAATAAATAAATGTGGAAATATAAAGAGAAATAAATTAATAAATGTGGAAATATAAAGAGAAATAAATAAATACATGTGGAAATATAAATATAAATAAATAAATAAATACATAGTTGAAAATATAAAGAGAAATAAATAAATAAAAGGAAAAAACAGAAAAGGTAAAAGCTAAGACAAAATGTTCCTTTTTATTTATTTATTTATTTCTCTTTATATTTCCACATTTATTTATTTATTTATTTATATTTTGATGTGGCACTCTTGTGACTCCACAGTAAATGAGGACAACATGAGGATTAAAAGATAAACAACAGGGTAGACTGTGTCTGCTTTATTCATTTATATCACCTCTATATACTGCATATTCAACTCCACATGAGCACTGCTACGTTTTTCAACCTCCTTGTTTTGTTGTTGAAATGTCGCCCTCCAGAAGCTCTTTACCCTGTGACATACTGCACCATTATTTATAATAAAGCGTGTTTATTTTATCTCTGCTTTCCTTTCCAGCTCTGTGTCACAACTGAAATTAATGCTTTGCCATTTATTTGCAGCTTAGGAACCCAAAAGAGCAGCATTAATTCTTCACCAAGGTACACATGATCTAAAAATGAAAGCAAACTGTACTGGTATTAGATGGAGAGGTCATTTTTAGCTCGCATTATAGTCAAACCTAGCTTCTCATAATTCACCAGCTCTTCCTGTTTTTTTTTTTCATTCCCTTATATGAAAGGGGTTCCAAAGATCTAAATATTGTGTCTCGTTTTTGTTGTTTTGTTTCTCGTTTTTGTTTTTTGTGTTGCTTTATAATGTGTCTTGTTTTTGTCGTTTTGTGTCTCGTTTTGTTATTTCATGTCTTATTTTTGTCGTTTTGTGTCTTGTTTTTGTCATTTTGTGTCTCGCTTTTGTTGTTTTAAGTCTTGTTTTGTAATGTTGTGTCTTGTTTTTGTCATTTTGTGCCTTGCTTTGTCATTCTTTTTCTTGGTTTTGTCATTTTGTGTCTCATTTTTGTCGTTTTGTGTCTTGTTTTTGTTGTTTTGTGTATTGTTTTTGTCATTTTGTGCCTTGTTTTGTCATTTTGTGTATTGTTTTGTTGTTTTGTGTCTTGTTTTGTCGTTTTGTGCCTTGTTTTGTCATGTTGTGTCTCGTTTTTGTCGTTTTGTGTCTTGTTGTTTTGTGTATTGTTTTTGTCGTTTTGTGCCTTGTTTGGTAATGTGTCTGGTTTTTGTTGTTTTATGTCTTGCTTTATAATATTGTGTCTCGTTTTTGTCGTTTTGTCTTGCTTTGTCATTCTGTTTCTCGTTTTTGTCTTTTTGTGCCTTGTTTTTGTCGTTTTATGTCTTGTTTTTGTCGTTTTGTGCCTTGCTTTGTCGTTCTGTTTCTTATTTTGGTCACAGACGTTCTTGTTACCATAGCAGTGAAATCTTTCTCAGACTCAGGTTTGTTGTAGTGTTTTTCTGTGTTGTAAAATCATTAACACAGATGGTGATGTGTGGTGTGTAGCACTTTTTATTTTTTCATAATGAGGAATAATCCTATCGAATTCCACTTTTGGCTTGGACCTTTCATTGTGTCCATTAAACCAGTGATAACATTTATTAAGCTGTGAGTCTGCAACAGCTATCAGATCAAAATGCAAAATAGAGACATAAAGCAGGTTAAAAATATCAAAAAGAATCGGTCACCTTGAGTGGGTCCAGGCCTATGGACTAACAGTTACATCTTCAAAAGAATAAAATTAGCGGTAATGTCAGCATGTAATAAGTTCTGTAGTACCTCAGATTGTGGTGACTGTAGTAATGCTGAGGATTCCACTCAGTAGAGTTTGAGAAAGGTTAAATGTTGTTGGTGTTTCCCTACAGGTTCACCCTCCTGGCTCCAGACCTGCTGAGGACAGACAGTCAGGAGAACATCTACTTACAGGCCGACGGTCTGTCCACACCCGTCACTGTCTCCGTCTCCATCTGGGACTTCAGCAAAACCGTCCTGCTCCTCCTGGAATCCGTCACACTCAACCTAGAGAACAACTTCCAGGCCCTAAAGACTTTTCAGGTGAGTATCCAGGGTCATTACTTTAAAGGGTGTGCATTAAACATGTCCTGTTTGTTACCTGATGTTGACTTACAGTCATCGGCTCAAACATTCATAATAGGAGCATTGCAGAATGTTAAATGCTCAGGTTGAAGTTTTCCTTGCATACACGTGTCTTTGTAATGTGGCTTCTTGAAAATACACCCCCTGTCAAAAGTTTTAGGACACTTTCTCATTCAAATGAATTAGAAACTGTCCTAAAACTTTTGACAGGGGGTGTACATAAAGCTGTTCATGATCAATGTCAAATCACCGTTTAAATTGGATTTTTGTTCGCCGTGGCTAAAATAAAATCAAAAACAATTATTAGTGCATATAAAATAACAGCAAAACAACAAGCAGACATTAGCCCGCTGTTTTAATTGGAAAGCCTGACAGTTAAAGTTTGAGCTCATGCAATATTTAATTGACCATCTCCCTGGCAGTTAAATCATTTCTCCACTATCTGAGCACTGCGAAGACAAGGATATTATTTCTAATCCCTGTCCATTCTTATTGATTTCTTTGTGTCAGATGAGCTAAACAATCGAAATACTGACCAGACCAAGAGAACGCTGAAGATCGTCAGGACTGATCCTCACAGTCATGGTTTTCTTGTGTCTCCATTTTCTCTTCAGCTTTCCTCGGAGAATTTGAATCGTGATGAGAAAAAAAACAAGTTTGTGTATCTGAAAGTGAACTTTGGGAGTTTCCACTCTGAGGAGAGAGTGCTGATGGTGTCCTTTCACTCTGGCTACATCTTCATCCAGACAGACAAGCCCATCTACAACCCTGGAGACACCGGTGAGAACGGAAGATTTCAAACGTTTGCATGAACGACGTGTACAGTAGATCAAAAACAAACCCTAGAGTGTTCTGGCTGATACCACTTTAGAACTCCCTTCGATGCAAAAAGTCTGAATATTTGGTCTTTGTTTTGTTGTGGTCTTTCATTTTGAATGTTCTCCCTTCACTAGTTCGATTTAGAGCCTTTGTGTCCTCTCCGTCCTTTAAGGCCTTTGACAGCTCCATCACAATAGACATCCAGGTAAACAAATGGCAAACTGTTAACTGTAGAGTATAAAATCTTACTTTAAATCCTCAGATTAAAAAAATGCTAATGCAAAAGTCCTATCTGAATAAAAAGATCACAGTGGATCTACAAAATATCTCTGTCAGAATGATGCATGGTGGTAGCATTAATGTGATGTCCTGTTTGTTTGGCATTTAACTCTCAGCTTTTTTTGTGTAGAATCCAGATGGTGTGGTGGTTAAACACATCTCCAGGACTAAAACTCCCGACGGCGTCTTTGTAGACACGTTTCCTCTCTCTGAAATCGTCAAGTAAGATCGGTTTGTTTAACTCATCTTTCAACTTCCTAGAGACCTGTGAAAGTTTACCCACAGTCTCAGAGTTGTTTTAGATCAGAGGTGTCAAACTCATCATATTTCAGGTTCGAACCAGTAAAATCACAGCATAATAACCAATAAATAACCACAACTCCACAATTCATCCTTCCATCACTAGTGGAACAAATCAGAGCCGGGTGCGGGGCAAATGACCGGGCACTTTAAACCCAAATAATAAAGCTCATGATAACATCATTTTACAACATACACATGCCCGCAACAGCGAGGCTTACAAGCTTCAGCACCACGGAGAGCGACTGTCATTTAGAAGTCCATTAAATGGACATGAAGTACAACAAACCAAGAGAACAACAAAAACTTTAGGCCATATGGTCACTCTTAATAAAACACAAATTCAAAGCAGTTCAGCACCACGGATAGCGACCGCATCATTTTGACACCCACTTTAACTATTTCAACTCAGAGCCTGTATCAGTAGCTATAAAGTTTAGTAAAACTGGCACAGCGGCCCACATGTTCACAAACAGTTTCACTGTGAAGTACTATAGACCTACTCACCACTATCTGAAGGGCGGATGATGAGCCTTGCGCTCTGTGAACTCGTCCATGATGCTCTGTATGTCCATTGTCTTTGCTCTCTCATTCTCTATGGACAACTCAGTCTGTCTTGTCCCACTGTGCTCCTCAAGTGGTTTTTAATGAGTTTTAACTTGGAGAGTGAGCGCTCAGGGGTTGCAACAGTGACGAGAAGAGTCAAAAATAAAAGGAGGGCGGTGCAAACCTCATTGAATGTAAAAGTTACTGCTGGGTGGTTAACAAGGAGCATTTTTGCCAGATCCGCAACAGACGTTTGCTTTGTTATCTGGTCCCTGAAACAGGTTGTAAAAGAAAGCAGCTGGCCAGGGAAGCTGTGGGCGATGTCCCGACGGTAGTGCTCACACAGCCGTTGGGCAGCTTGGTGTAAATCCTCATCTCCTGCTTGCAGCAGTGTGTTGGGGTGAATTGCCTCAAACATATTCATAGTTCCATTTAAGCTGTTGAATCTCTGGGACAGTTGCTGGATGATAATGTCAAGACAGGCATTGAAAACGTTCACCTGAAAGTTGCTCTCTGCATCAGTGAGGCGGCTGTCTTCAGAAAGTTCATCAAAGTGCTGCTTAACTTTTCTGGCCCTGGTTGCTTCAAACTGCGTTTGACTTCCCCATTTTGTAGCTAGAGCAAGAGTGGCAGACTTAACCTCATCAAAATGCTCCCTAAGCTCCATCAAAACACTGATGGCGTTTTGCAGAAGAGTAGATGCTTTCAGAATGTCCGCATTCTTAGCTTGGAGTAACTGAGGCAGCGTTTATACACTCAAGAATCTTGGTTTGCACGTTGACCAAAAATATGAAAGAAAATTTGCATCCTTGAGCGCACTTGCTTCACTACGTTCCTCTTTTTTGTCACTGCTCAGGGATATGTTGACCAGGGCTTTTATAATGTCTCCATATCTGTGCCTGAATGCAATCATGTCGAGATGACCAGCGAGTGGGATAGAGGCGTTTTAATGTGACACTTCTGCTCTCCGGTTTCATTAATTCACTGAGGAGCGCCCATCGTTTGATACTGTGACCAAAAAAGCTGTACAGGTTCTCTGCAGTGTCATAGAACTGCTTCACTCCAGGGATATTTTTAACAGAGTCGTTGAGAGCAAGGTTGAGGTTATGAGCAGCGCAATGAACATAACGGTGTAATTTCAGTCGTAATAGAATGGTACTTTTCTTCTGATGTAAATTAAAATTTCAGACTTTGGAAACCAGATATGGAATAAACAAGAGGTTTACTTGTAAGGATTAAAAGATATTCTGTTTTAAATTTTGACATCGACATCTCTGAGAAACTGCATCATTCCGAAGCGTTCTCTCGTGTAGATTTTAAGGATACACATAGAACCTAAAGATTATAGATTAAAAGTCAGTTTTGTTTGCTTTTCTGTGGACTTTTTGTGATATAACTGAATGTCCTGCAGTGAAGGAACATGGATTCTCACTGCAAAGTTTGACCACTGGCAGCAGAACACATTCACCTCCCAGTTTGAGGTGAAGAAATACGGTGGGTAAAGTTCCAGTTTTACGTTCTCTGTGTATTCTCTGAATGCCATGGTTGGAAATAGCTCTCTGATTGTAAATGTAATGCACGTTTTTTCAGTGCTGCCTGCCTTCAACGTCACCTTGACGCCCAAAAAGTCCTTCCTCAGCCTGGATGACACTGAACTGGTGGTGGACATCACAGCCCGGTTGGTTCAATACACACAAATACACAAACAAATACTCTTACTTTCTGTAATTTTTATAAGCCTTTTAGCCATATTCATTTACCTAAACTAAACCTGAACGCCTCTTGCTGTTGAAATGTTACTTCAGTTAACAATTAGCTCTAAAATCCTGCTGATCTGGTGCAATGTTTAACCCAAAACCTTTTCTAATTTTATCTCTGACATACATCTAAACCTAAAAACAGCCTCTTAAAATAGTCAGGAGTTGCAAAATGTCTCTTTAAGGACTCCAATCCTCATTCCATGACCATGAGAACAAACCCATGCTTACACTTTGATGAAATAAACAATTGTAGGAGAGGAACTTGAAGAATTAACCCTCGTGTCATCCTGCAGATTTTAAAGTTTGAAAATGAGGACAAAAAATACATTTTCACAATGAAACTTTTTTTATTCTTAGGAAATCTTTTAACATTTTGTGGTGGAAAACAAAAGAAATATTTTTAAAAAATGTTTCTTAACACTGCTGTTTCCTCATTTACGGGCTCCGAAAAATATTGTTTCCTTGTCTGAAAAAAATCCAAAAATTCAGCAAAAAATTCCCCAAATTTCTGAAAATTTGCAAAACCTTCAGGAAGAAAATTCTGATAATTCTTTGAAAATTTCCCCCAAATTTTCATTCAAAAAAATCTCCCAAATGTGCCAAGAAAGTTCTTGCAAATGTTTTCAAAAATGAGTAAAAGTAAAACTTCTAATATTTTCTTTAAGAACATTCACATAAAAATCAACCAAAATCCAGCAGAATTTGTTGGATTTTGGTTGATTTTTTTTTGTCATTGTTCTTAAGAAACATTTTTAGCATTTCTTTTTTTCCACCAAAAATGTTCAAAAATGTTGAAAATGTGGACATCAGAAGTTTCACTGTGAAAATATATATTTTTCCCCACATTTTTAAATTTTAAAACAGGTCAAGTTGACCTGCAGGGCGACATGAGGGCTAATAAAGACGGGTGTGGCCAGCTAACCATATTTGTGGCTGTGTTCCAGGTACCTGTATGGGGAGCCGGTCCAGGGAAAGGCCTACGTTGTGTTTGGAGTAAAGATCAACAAAGACATGAATAGATTACCGTCAGTGAAGCAGGTGTCAAATGTAAGTTCACAATGGAGGGGGACTTTTTTTTAAAGATTTGTTTCATATTTTGGTTGTGACTGTACTAAAAAAAATTGCACTCGAAGATGTTCGAGTGATTCTTAACGCAATATTTCACAAATCCATGCGGTGTCCTGAACCTTTTTTCCACCGCTGTGTTTCTGTCAGACACTTTGTAATCAAAAGAACCGTTTCTATCGTGTGTTTTCTGCAGCTGGATGGGGGAAGCGTCACACTGAGTATGGACGAGCTGAAGAGAGCTTATCCCAACTTCAGATCTTTGGTGGGAAACTCTGTGTATGTCAAAGTTTCTGTGCTCACCAGCACAGGTAAGAGCTTCCTGCTGCTCAGAATGTAGATGCACTGCAAAAACTCAAACTCTTACCAAGTCTGTTTGTCTTATTTTTAGTCAGAATGTCTCATCCCACTTGATTTAAGATAAATTCACTTAACAAGTGACATTTCAGCAGATGGAGGGACTTGTTTTAAGACAATCTTGTTTTAACCCTCCTGTCGTCCTGTGGGTCAAATCAACACATTTTAAAATTTGAAAATGTGGGAAAAAATAAAATATTTTCACAGTGAAAACTTCCACATTTTCAAAATTTTGGGGGAAATTTTTGGGACATTTTTTGATGGCAAAAAAAGAAATATTTAAAAAAAAAGTTTCTTTAAGAACATTCAGGAATAAAATTAAAATTTTTTTTTTTCCCGAATGTTCTTAAAGAAAATATTAGAAGTTTTACTGATAAATATGTAATCACTTTAGATATTTTTAGGATTTTTTTGGAAGATTTTTTTGGCAAGAAATAAAAAATTCTTGCCAAATTAATTTTTTTAAATAAAAGTTTTAAGGGAAACTTTTAAGGAATTTTCTTCCTGAAGATTTTTCAATTTTTTTATAAATTTGGGGGATTTTTTGCTGAATTTTGGGATTTTTTTCCAGAAAAGGCAACAATATTTTGTGGTGCTGTAAATGAGGACAACAGGAGGGTTAAGACACCTAAGCTTGACAGTCCTGGTAAAATAGAGCTTAAAAAAACTTCCCAGCTAATTTTAAGATCTCAGTATTCTAAATATCACATTTTATTTCAAGAAATCTCACCAAGCCATTTTTCTCTTGTTCTATTGGCAGATTTTTTCACTTATTTCAAGATAAAAGTTCTTTGAAATACATTTTTTTTCTTGTTTTGAGAGGGGCATTTTTTCCGGTGTGTGTGTCACAGTATGGAGGGTTGACCTGTTCTTTTAATGACTGGTCAAAGGAAATAATCTCAAAAGGCACACAAATCTCTCAAAAATCTGAGTGGAAGTTTTAAACAAACTAGGACTTGGCCTGTTTACTGCTGTGATGTCAGTTCTATGTTCAGCTGGTTGAATTTGTTACCACAGCATGGAAGGACCAGCTCTCCAATATGTCTTAATTACAGATGAGTTTGTTGGTCTCTGCTGTGTTATTTGTGCAATTACACAATGTGGCCTGCAGTCAGAAGTGTGTCAACATGCCCTTCAGCCCTGTGGGCAAACCAAACTCATCAGAAACTTGGCAATGCGTCATACTTTTGGGAAATGTGGGACATGCTGCTGCTGTTTGGGTAAAAGGTAGTTTCAGCTGAAAGATCGTACAATGTCGTACGTGATCATGAAACAGTCCAGAACTAACCTCAAGTACAAACAATTTACAATTCACCCAAAGTTTAGTTATTTTGTTTTCCATTTGGATCAAAAATTTCTGTAGATTCTTGCAAATATTATAAATAAAAGACTTTTCATTCTATGTTCATCAAATTACACAGGAAGTTCTTAACCACACTAGACGCTTGTTTTACCAGGAAGCGATCTGGTTGAGGCTGAAAAGACTGGGATTAAAATCGTAGAGTCTCCTTACGTCGTGCTCTTCAAAGACATGCCAAAGTACTTCAAACCAGGCCTGCCTTTGGACTTCACGGTAAGGATCTTCATCTGTGTCCTTTTGGAACGCCAGCGTTGGTGAAATAAAATGCTTTAAGTCACAGAGAGGAGTTCTGTCCGTCCCATCCAGATCCAGGTGAGCCACCACGACGGCTCCCCGGCCCGAAACGTCCCGATCAAGCTGAACCTGCTGGACACACCATTGGTCGTCTCCTCCGGCGCCGCCAGAGCCACCATCAACATGCCCAGAGATCACCAAGCACAGACCATCACTGTTAGTAGGACTGCCTTCACTCCAGCAGAGCTCCTACCGCTGGATGTCATCTAGTATTTCACTGAAAGACTGAACGTTGTGTTACTGTAGAGCTGAGATGATTAGTAAACACTCTAAATCTATTTGTCTTGTTTTTAGTCAAAATGTCTCATCCCACTTGATTTAAGATAAATTCATTTAACAAGAGACATTTCAGCAGATGGAGGGACTTGTTCTAAGACATCACATCTTTAATATCTTGTTAAGTCAAACCATCTTGAAATTATCTTGTTTTAACCCTCCTGTCGTCCTGCTGGTCAAATTGACCCGTTTAAAGTTTGAAAATGTGGACAAAAAAAAATCACAGGGATGGCTTCCACATTTTCAACATTTTTGGGAAATTTTTTGAACATTTTTTGGTGGAAATAAAATAAATGTTGAAAAAAATGTTTCTTTAGGAATATTCGAGAAAAAAATCTACCAAAATCCAGCGAAATTAGCTGGATTTTGGTTGATTTTTTTCTCCGAATATTCTTAAAGAAAATATTAGAACTTTTACTGATAAATATGGAATCACTTTAGATATTATTAGGGTATTTTTTTGGAAGATTTTTATTCATATTTGGAAAATATTTACAATTGTTATATATATTTTTATTTTTTTTTTATTTTAATTTCTTGCCAAATTTGTGAATTTAAAAAAAAACTTTTAAGGAATTTTCTTAATGAATGTTTTGCAAATTTTTTATAAATTTTTGGATTTTTTTTGCTGAATTTTTGGATTTTTTTCAGACAAGGCATCAATATTTTTTGGTGCCGTTCATGAGGACAACAGGAGGGTTAAGACACCTAAGCTTGACAATCCTGGTAAAATAGAGCTTAAAATAAGTTTTCACAGCTAATTTTATGATCTCAATATTCTAAACATCATATCTGATTTCAAGAAATCTTACCAAGTCATTTTTCACTTGTTCTATTGGCAGATTTTTCCACTTATTTCAATGTAAAAGTTCTTTGAAATCAGTTTTTTTCCTTGTTTTGAGAGGGGCATTTTTTCCAGTTAGGTAGGACCAGCTCTGATGACTGATAAATTCCTGAAACCAGCAGTTTAGAATGATTCAAGAACTGATTTTGTAATGTCATGTGTTTGTATCGTTGCTTTTGGTTCTTTATGTTATCTGCCTATGATGCTGCTGGACAATGGGACGTCCAGTTTTGGGTTTATGAAGACAAAACTGCCACAGACTCTCATGTGTTTTGTATTTCATGTGTTTTGCAGGCAGAGACCACGCAGGCCGGCCTCAGACCAGAGCAGCAGGCCAAACAACAGATCACTGTTCAGCCCTACCAGACTTTCACCTCCCGACAGAGAAACTACTTGTACATCTCCACAGGAACCAACACGGTGTCTGTAGGAGACAGGCTGTCCCTGCAGCTCAGCATCTCTCTGGCCGATCAGACAAACAGAGAATTTGTGAAACACGTCAGCTACCTTGTGAGACACCGAAGTGCACCTGGAAATCAGCAGATGAATCTAAATGGAACTAACTCTGATTCAAAAGCTTTCCTTCTCTTCCAAACTCTGCCAGGTGCTCAATAAAGGTAGAATCATAATTGCTGGGCGCATGAATGTGACCGGCCAAACGGTCACCAGCGTTGGACTCGTAGTGACACCGGAGATGATGCCGTCGTTTCGCTTTGTGGCGTTCTACAGCATTCCCTGGCTCGCAGCTGAAGAGGTGGTGTCAGACTCCATCTGGATAGATGTGGCAGATTCCTGTGTTGGAGGGGTGAGTGTTCAGAGTCTGAGGAGGCAGACAGAGTGCACCGCAAAAACTCCAAATCTTACCAAGTCTGTTTGTCTTATTTTTGATCCAAATGTCTCATCCCACTCGATTTAAGATAAATTCATTTAACAAGAGACATTTCAGCAGATAGAGGGACTTGTTTTAAGAGAATGCATCTTAAATATCAAACAATCTTGAAATTATCTTGTTTTGAGTCGTATTTTACAAGAAATCTCAATATAAGTTTAACCCTCGTGTCGTCCTGCGGGTCAAATTGGCCCGGTTTAATTTTGGGGGGGGGGGGGGGGGGGATTTTGAACATTATTTGGTGGGAAAAAAAGAAATGTTAAAAAAAAAATAGCAAATTTCACTGAGTTTGGGTAGATTTTTTTCCCGAATGTTCTTAAAGAAAGTATTAGAACTTTTACTGACATAATGGCATCACTTTAGATATTTTTAGGATTTTTTTTGGAAGATTTTTATTCTTTTTTTTGAAAATATTTACAATTTTTAGATTTTTTTTTTTCATTTTTTAAATTTTTATTCCTTGCCAAATTTAGGATTTTTTTAAGTAAAAACTTTTAAGGGAAATTTTTCAGAAATTTTCTTCCTGAAGATTTTGCAATTTTTTATGAATTTGGGGAACTTTTTGCTGAATTTTTTGATTTTTTTCCGTCAAGGAAACAATATTTTTTGGTGCCGTAAATGAGGACAACAGGAGGGTTAAGACACCTAAGCTTGACAGTCCTGGTGAAATAGAGCTTAAAATAAGTTTTTCCAGCTAATTTTATGATCTCAATGTTCAAAATATCACATCTTATTTCTAGAAATCTTACCAAGACATGTTTCACTTGTTCTATTGGCAGATTTTTTTTTCACTTATTTCAGGGTAAAAGTTCCTTGAAAGAAGTTTTCTTTTCTTGTTTTGAGAGGGACATTTTGGTTTACTGCTGTGTTGAAGCATGTTTATTGGTCTTCTCTTACAGCTCAAAGTGGGGCCGGTGGACGGCATCCACAGAGACTATGCGCCTGGGAAAATCTTCAAGTTTCAGATCAGAGGTGACCCGGGAGCAAAGATCAGCCTGGTGGCCGTGGACAACGCTGTGTATCTGCTCAACAAGGACAGACTCACACAGAGAAAGGTGTGAGAATTTCTGTCTGATAGAAATGTCCTCAAGAACTTATCATTAATGTAAATACTCAATAGAAGGGTTTAAAGTAGAGTTACCTGAAGCGTTACTCATAAAACAGACACATTTTGTTGCCATAGAACCAAAACCAACAACAAGAATTAACCCTCCTGTTGTCCTCATTTACGGGAACCAAGAAGTATAATTTCCTTGTCTGAAAAAAATCCAAAAATTCTGCAAAAGCAAATCCCCAAATTTCTGAAAATCTGCAAAACTTAAGAAGAAAATTCCATTAATTCTTCAAAAAATTCCCTTCAAAGTTTTATTTTTTTTTTTTAAAAATCCCCCAAATTTGGCAAGAAAATTCTTGTAGATAATTTCAAAAATGAGTAAAAATCTTCCAAAAAAATTCTAAAAATATCTAAAGTGATTACATATATATATATATATATATATATATATATATATATATATATATTAGTAAAGCTTCTATTACTTTCTTTAAGAACATTCACATAAAAATCAACCAAAATCCAGCGAAATTGATTTTTATTTTTTGCTGGTTGATTTTTATGTGAATGTTCTTAAGAAACATTTCTTCTTTTCCACCAAAACATGTTCAAAGATTTCCCAAAAATGTTGAAAATGTGGACATCAGAAGTTTCACTGTGAAAATATTTTTTTTCTCACATTTTCAAACTTTAAAACGGGTCAATCTGACCTGCAGGACGACACGAGGGTGAATGCCTTCTTTGTGAACATGCATAATATTCCTGAAAGCTAGTTTTTAATTGACATCATTTAACACATATTGGAATGCAGCGTTTTGTTTTGGGTTTTTTTGCTCCATACTAACAAGCATCATTCTCAAATCTAAAACCGTGTTACCTCATTCTTGATTAAACCTTCTGCTCAGATTTGGGGCGTGGTGGAGCACGGAGACATCGGCTGCACCCGCGGGGGAGGCCGAGACGCTAAGGGGGTGTTTTCAGATGCAGGACTGCTTTACTCCTCCAGCACCGGCTTCAAAACTACGACCAGACAAAGTACGTACGAGCACGGAACAGCTGCCCCTTCTGTTTGCACAACTTCAGCCGTTTCTCACCTGAGCAGCTTCCCGAGTTGGCACCATCGTACATGTTGTTAGCGTGTTCACACGTGAAGGCGTATATATGCTTGTTTTAGATTCTCCAGTCAGGCTGCTGAGCAACACACAGAGTAGTCCACAGGAATGCTTCATGTGCAGTGATTTTAATGAAGCCTCTCTAAATGTGATCCGTCTGATCTTTTGTTGCTGTTCACCGTCAAGCCAGTGTACGTGTTTTCTGTGTTTTCTTTACTGGGCAGACAGAAGAGATAGCATTAGACTTTAGTTTTTATGAAACCTACGCCTTTAGGAGGCGACCTGTTACTGTTTTGTTGCGAGAGGTCCTGGGTTTAAATCCCGGACGAGCCCCCATTTATGTTACAACAGAGCTCATTTTGGGGAAAATGGAAGTAACATAAAGCCAGTTGTTAACGGTGTTGAAGATATTTATTAACAAAGAATAAAACTGTGACAAGCACAAATAAAATGAGGCAATAACTAAATGAATGCTGGGAACTAAAATACAAAATGAAAACACAAAGAGATTCTAACCTATAGTTTTGGTCCAAAAATAAATCCTAACAATTGAAGTTAGCGTGTGTGAAATACAGTGAACGAAAACTAGTGCCTCCAAATGTACAGAGTTTTATAATGTCTAACGAGTTCACAAGTTCAAAAAACTGTAGTGAACATTAAAAATGAGCTTTCATTGGGCAGTAGCTGTCTACACTTTGAATCCCGTTTTTCCCCCTTGTAGCAGCTCAAGGCCGTGTTTGCACTGTGTGTTTGCTGAAAGTGAGGCAATCCTGGAGTCGCTTTGGCTGGATTTCCACTAAAATCTCTTAATAAGTTGGTTTGTGTCTAATACTGAATGTTGTTTTATTAAATATAGGTGGTATTCACTGCTGAAAAGTCTGGTGCTAAGCTGATATTTTGCAAAACCCACATCTGGTGTCAAAAAGGAACTCATTATAAAGACTAATAAAATATGTGTTGTCTTGGACTGTCGCTTGCTTTTATAACAATTTTCTTCACTGTACATGAACTAAAGTGGGACACAGTGAAACAATATGAGCTCTACAGAATGATAAAACTGTTCTAAAAAGCTGTGGCGAATCCATTTACAATTTTCCATTTTGTCCATTGAATCCTAAATATTATTCCAAGGTAACACTGGCTGTCCAAATCTTTTTTTTAAATAACTATTTGCTGTTGCCCATCTGTTAGAGTGCAATGAAACCTTGTGTGAAGATTGCATATTATATTGAGTGTGTTTTTCCTCTCATCTCGGCAGCCCTGCAGTGTCCAGGCAGCACCAGAAGGAGGCGCTCTGCTGAACTGTTGAAGCGTAAAGCTCAGCTGGGTGAGTGTCCTCTCATTTCTCCCTACTGACGGGTGATTTGCACTAACTGAGGTTAGTCTGTATATAATTTCTACACATCTCTCAGTGCTTTCTACATTTAGGCTGGCTTGTGATGTTTTGCCTCAGAGGATAATTCGTTAGTTTAACCTTCGTGTCGTCCTGTGGGTCAAACTGACCCGTTTTAAATTTTGAAAATGTGGGGAAAAAAATCTAATTTCACAGTGAAACTTCTGATGTCCACATTTTTAACATTTTTAGGAAATCTTTGAACATTTGTTGGTGGAAAAAAAGGAAATCTAAAAACGTTTCTTTAGAACATTCACCAAAAAATCAACCAAAATCCAACGAATTTCACTGGTTTTTGGTTGATTATTTTGTGAATGTTCTTAAGAAAATATTAGAAGTTTTGCTGATATATATGTAATCACTTTAGATATTTTTAGGATTTTTTGGAAGATTTTTACTCATTTTTTGAAAATATTTACAAGAATTCTCTTGCCACATTTGGGAGATTTTTTTAAATATAACTTTGAAGGGAAACTTAAGGAATTATTGAAATTTTCCCATAAGGTTTGGCAAAATTGTAAAATTGAGGAATGTTTTTTGCTGAACTCTTGGATTTTTTTCAGACAAGGAAACAATATTTTTGGTGCCCATAAATGAGGTCAACAGGAGGATAAATTGACAAACTTCAGGGGAGAAGAACCCCACAGCAAGCTGACATGGAAATGTTTTGAGGCCATGGGGTTCTATTAAAAAACAGTTGCTGTTTTACACACTAATGCTTAATATTTATATGCGTTTAGTCTGGAAGAGTCTTTTCCATGTGTAGAACCAAGTACCTGTCTTTTTTTCTGCTTAATTTTTCATTTTCTTCACCCACTAGTCACTAACTTTGCCTAGCGTTTCGGTCTATTGAGGTTCTGCACTAACAGCAGCATGTTAACCATTGAACTTTTATTAACTGTTGATTTAAAAAAAGAAAAAAAAGTGCTACATTGCTGGTCCTGACGGCTGGTTGCTCGTCTCCTTGTGCCTGCAGAGAGCCACTACAAGGAGAAGCTGCAGCATCGCTGCTGTAAGGACGGCCTCAGGGAGATCCCGATGCCGTACTCCTGCACGCGACGTTCCCTCTACATCACTGAGGGCTGGGAATGCATCCAAGCTTTCCGATACTGCTGCGCCACGTACAGGGACCAGGTGGTCGACACCGAGGTTCCCACCACCCCACCAACAACCACTGCAGCTCCCACCACTGCAGCTCCCACCACCTCCTCTCAACCCTGGACTGTCACTCATACACGAGAGAAAATACAGCTCTCCCGATACAACTTTGGTAATTATTCCTGACCTCACCTTCATCAGCTAACTTAGCGTCTAGCTGCTAGACGCTAAGTTAGCTGGATATCTTGAAACTTTTTAACACAATACTTTTACATTTAATGCCATATTTATCATGTTCACCATGTTTCAGCAGGAAAACCTTTTCTAATTAACACACGTTGAGACTTATGATTAGGTTTTATCACAAACCAAAGTGTTCGATACATTAACGACAAATGCCAAGACGTTTAATTTGGATGAAGTTTTGGAGCATGTTGGAGTGATTCACTTTCCTACCAGTGGTTTCAGACTTCTTCACTGATTCACAAATGTAGTGCCACAAAATGCAGCAATGCATCAAGAAAGAACAGAAGGGAGAATTCATGGAAGGTAGCACATAAAAATAATGTAGAAATTAGCATTGCCAATGTATCAAGAAGGACGAAGCACACCTCAGACGTTTGGTGGACCTCAGGGGCAGACTTACACATGTAGAGTTTTAGTGAGAAAAAAAATCTGTAGATAACTTTAATTTTCTTGTGTTTACCCACGAATCACATATGGATGTATTCCAATAGATTGGGGACGTAGACTTGGAACAATGCCTGGACTACCAGGACCACCAGGACCACCAGGACCACCAGGACTACCTGGCCTATCTGGAGCACCTGGACCTGATCTGTACATGTATACCAAAGTAAACAAAATGACAGAAGAGGAAAAAGTGTTGGTAATGGGGAGAGAGGCAGTGGAGGAGGAAGAGGAGGAGGAAGAGTGGGAGTACCTGGATGAGACTGAAGTGTATCTGCGATCCAAGTTCTATGAGTCTTGGCTGTGGATGGATGATGTTAAGTTGCCCAGTCAGGCAGACAGCAACGGGTGAGTGAAAGATCACATCCATAGCTTACTGAGGGAGTATCTTTACTGTTTAGATTTGATTTCTATTAAAACATCGTCTTGATCCATGTACAGCAAACCGGTTGCTTCTACGCTATTTTAAGATTTAACTTGTTAAAACTTTAAATCACAAAGATTGTGTTTTAGCAGACAGACAAACAACCAGAAAGGAACTTTGACACTTTTGTCTTCAGACAGTCAGTTGGCATCATATGAGCTAGTTAATTTCAAACATCCTGTCAACAGAAGAGTTTCTGTCTTTATGATTGATGATCTTTGTCCTGCTGGGCTGCACAGTGCAGTAGTGGTTAGCACTGTTGCTTTGCAGCAAGAAGATCCCCGGTTCAAATCCCGGCCTGGGCCTGGGATCTTTCTGCATGGAGTTTGCATGTTCTCCCTGTGCATGCGTGGGTTTTCTCCGGGTACTCCGGCTTCCTCCCACAGTCCAAAAACATGCTGAGGTTAATTGGTTACTCTAAATTGTCCGTAGGTATAAATGTGAGTGTGATTGTGTGTCTGTATATGTAGCCCTGTGACAGACTGGTGACCTGTCCAGGGTGTCCCCTGCCTTCACCAGAGTCAGCTGGGATAGACTCCAGCACCCCCCATGACCCTAGTGAGGATAAAGCGGTGTATAGAGGATGGATGGATGGATCTTCATCCTACTGGCTGCCCTGCTGCACAGGAAGGTGGAAATGGATGAGTGCTTGAGTAGAAGGCAGCTGGACTTCTATTTTGTGCTTTTATCTCTCATTCAAGAGCCTTCGATAGGCGTGATGCCTGGCCAATCAAGCAAGTTCTCCTTCTCTCTCTCTCGTCCAGTCACTGACGATTAATACCGCCACAAGTACCTACCTTTTCCGGTATACAGAGTTATTTGCCGTTGTGTTTAGTTATTTGCCGTTGTGTTTAGTTATTTGCTGTTGTGTTTAGTTATTTGCCGTTGTGTTTTTTAATTTGCTGTTGTGTTTTTAATTTGCTGTTGTGTTTTTAATTTGCTGTTGTGTTTAGTTATTTGCTGTTGTGGTTTGCACTTCAGGGCCACCGTAGTATGAGGATCAGGGAGAAGATCTGAACTGAAGCTCGTTACTAAAGGATATGCTTTACTGGCACGATGTGAATCAGTTTGCTTGGCTCCATTAGTCATTTTCACGGAAGGAGAAACCCAAAATACAAGCTGTTCCTGACAGATGATGCAGAGAATGAGTGGGGCAATAATTCTCCATTCACTCCCAGCACACTGACATGTACTAAAGGACGCTTCACTGTGTGCATCATGTCATTTGTTCAGTGATAGTCACTGAGCAAACAGCTCGAAATTCAGAACATCAGCATGACATTGATCTGCCTCCTGTTCAATGCTAGAGCAAACTCCTGCTCTTTTCCTTTATTGTACTGTAAAAAGCATCTGTTGACTTAAACCGCAAAGATGCCATTACTCTTTATGACCAATTTAATGTTTTACAAGTTAATTTCTGAAACTCCAAAACCTTTCCACTTTACTGGGCTAAATAATTAAATAAACAGCAGATTTGACTTTAACTGAATGAAAATCATGTTGCAGTCTTCAAAAATAAGCTGTGGTTTTGTCCTTGGGCCTGTTTTCTGATGAATTTGATCCGACAGGCTGGCGTCTCAGGATGTGGACACCGTCTTACCTGACAGCATCACAGAGTGGGGAGTTCTGGCAGTCAGCTCATCACCTCAGACAGGTAGGAGGAGGAGGAGGGCCAGGCGATGGTAGACAATCAATATGCATATTTGTTTGAACTGTGAAGTTTCTTTTAGTGGTAAGTTTGCTTTGGACATTGGAGTAGTCTTGCAGCTAGCATTAGCATTTAGCGTTAGCACTAGCAGGTTTGGAGAGTCTATCAGGAGTGTCCAACATGAGGCCCACAGGCCAACAGTGGTCCTCCAGAGGGTCCAAAACCGGGACACAAAGTGTAAAAATTACAGAGAAGACATTAACTGTAAATTGTAAATTAGTAAAACTATAAATTTAAATTAATATCTAGACCTTAACAAGTTGTTTTGCTCATAAAGTAAAATACTAGATTGCTCACTGCTCTTTTGTTGTTTTGTGTCTCGTTTTTGTTGTTTTTGTCTCTTTTTGTTTGTATTTTGTCGTTTTGTGTTTCCCTTTTGTCTTGTTTATGTTTTTTTCTTATTTTTGTCATTTTGTGTTTTGCTTTATTCATTGTTTTTGTATTTTTTGTCTCGCTTGTGTTGTTAGTCTATTTTTTGTTGCTTTGTTTATTTTTTGTCTTATTTTTGTCACTTGTCCATTTTTTTGTTGCTTTGTAACTTTTTTGTCCAATTTTTTTAATCTCTTTTTGTTTCCTGTCGTTTGTCTACTTTTTGTCATTTTTGTTTGTCGTTTTTCGAATATTTTTTCTTGTTTTTGTGTTTTTTTGGTCTTGTTTTGTTCTGACTTTTGTCATGTTGATCATAAAATAAAATACTGTATCATTCAGTTCCAGATACTACTAAATGTTGTTCCTTTGTAGACACTCTGTGATCTGGGAGTTTTTTAATGTGGAAATGATAAACTGAGGCTGAATGCTGCTGAAATTGAACTTAATTTTCTGAAGAAATTTCAGGTTGTTCATAATATTTTGTCAAAAAAAATTCCTTAACAGTGAACATTTTTGCACTAAAACAAATGAAAATCGTGGAGTTGTTGTTATTTATCGGTTATTATTCTGTGGTTTTACTGGTCCGGTCCACTGGACATCAAACTGGGCTGAATGTGGAACCTGAACTAAGATCAGTTTGGCACCTCTGGTCTACATGTAGAGTTTCTTTGTCAGGTAGCATCGGTCCCTACCTGAAGCATCTCCTAAACGGGCCTGGGTCAGCTGAACATGGCGGTGCTGTTTGGATTGTGTGGGAGCAGTGTGAATCTGGGACACCAGAGTTCACCGCTTAGCTTCCTGGAGGTGTTGTAGGACTAAATAGGAGAAACACCGTTGAAAGGTTTCCACCTGATGACCCCCAGAGATGTTAGAATCACTGCTCACTCATCTTTCTTGCTTGGAGCACAAGTGTCTTGTGTTTACATGAACTATTTCCTTCATCTTGATGGTGCAAATTGAACAAAGAACTGCAAAGTCTTACGTGAATGACCAATAATTGTTGATTCAAATCAGAAATTGCTTAAACTGTTGTCTAAAGACTATTTGAAAATCTATAAATTCCACTGGCGTATACAGGAAAAGTTGCCAGCAGGCTCGTTAACATTAATTTAAACAACGTCATGTCAGTTTCTCAGCTATGCAGGGAATAAATAAACTTTTATTGTGGCTTCATAAATGCATTGCTGGGAATGAAAAAGCGAAAGGAACACACATTTTACTGAATTTACAGTGGGTTAAAGGCTGAGGAATGTGACTAAAGGATGACCAAATCCCTCACAAAGTGCTCCACATCTGTAGGTTTCTGTGTTGCCGAGCCTTACAACGTCAGAGCGTGGAAGCGTTTCTTTGTGGACCTGAAGCTACCGCATTCAGTGGCGAGGAACGAACAGGTGGAGATCAAGGCTGTGGTCCACAACTACGGCGATGATGACCTGCATGTAAGAAGACCCTCTTTTTTCTTTAAATGGTAAATAATCGATTCCTCCGGTATTTCTGTCATTGCTGAGCTTTTCGTGACCGGTTTCCGTTCAGGTAAGGGTGGTGCTGATGAAGACGGAAGGCATGTGCAGCATTGCTTTCAAGGACAGACACACACAGGAAGTGACCGTGAGCGCTGGTTCTTCGGTGGCGGTGCCTTACACTATCGTACCGTTGGTGGTGGGGGCGCTTCCTCTGGAGGTGATGGTGGCTGGCAGAGACCTGACGGGAGGAGACCGCATCCAGAAGAGTCTGCGGGTGGTGGTGAGTCCCTGTGGATGTTGATGACAGCAGTAAAGCTCGGAATAAACAAAACTCTGGCGTCTATGTATTTTTAAGTTTCTTTACAATAACTTCTTTCTTGACTAAAACAGTTGGATGGAGTGCAGAAGACTGAAGTTTGGAGTGTAGTGTTGAACCCTTCTGCTGAGGGAGGTAAGAAGCTTGCAGTGATTAATGATTCTCTATTATGTCCTATCAGTCGTATCTCAATATGCCAAATTTGTAAGATTCAATTCGTTCCATCCTTCCTGCTCGACTTGAGTTGATTCAGCGAGTTTCCAAACATGGGATTCTGCTGTCTGTCTCTCCATTCATTGAGTCACAATCTTTTTATTCTTCTATTTATTTGTACCATACTACAGGGTGGACCATTAGTTTCCATACACAGGAAAAATAAACATTTTATGCTGGACAACCGTTTTTATTTATATGATGTGCTCTATATGATTACCATTGTTTGAA
Organism: Acanthochromis polyacanthus; assembly: GCF_021347895.1. Taxonomy (NCBI): domain Eukaryota; kingdom Metazoa; phylum Chordata; class Actinopteri; family Pomacentridae; genus Acanthochromis; species Acanthochromis polyacanthus. The sequence goes on along the minus strand of NC_067115.1, from coordinate 1,855,629 downwards.
GATTACCACACTTGAAGTTCTGCTTGTAATGGCGTTGGTGATGCGTTCCTTGAGAGGATTTATGTCCCGTATCTTCACCTGATACACCAAAGATAATGTCAAACGCATCTTCTAGGGTATCAGAAACCTAAAACATATACATTATACATTTTCCTACATGTGGAAACTTGGCCCATCCCTGTATTTATACTTTGTAGTCCACCTTGGTTTGGTGTCCGACTTGAATTTTCATAAATTTTAGGCCTACATGAAGCCTTGCTGAGCCTACAAAGATCTTAGAATCTTAACATAAGTAACAGGTGATGCACCTTTAAGAAAGTAAACAGAAGTACAAAAGCGTCATTGTGTTGTCATCATGTTTCCATCCACTGCAGGAACGCAGACAGTTCGTAGCGGCAAGCCGGAACTGGAGTCAGTTGTGCCAAACTCTGTGCCACAGACATTCATCAACGTCAGAGGTTGGTCACTGATGGAGAGGTGATGAGGACTAAAACTTAACTGTAGTGATTGGACTGATTCCTAATCGCTCCTCTCCCTGCCTCTCCAGGCAGCGTGTTGGCAGACAGCATTGATAACTCCATCAGCGAGGACTCTCTGGCGTCTCTGATCCGGATGCCTGGTGGCTGTGTGGAGCAGAACCTGGCCTCCATCACTCTGCCGCTCATCGCCACCCTGTACCTGGACCGAAGCAGCAGCTGGGAGAGTGTGGGAGTCCAACGCAAGGCTGAGGCTATCCGATACATCAGGAGAGGTGAAATGGAGAGAGAAGACATTTGTTACAAGTCAAACAGGATATCTACCAGAAAATGAAATGAACGAAATAGTAAACTGGATGGGCATAAATAAATGTATTAATTTTGTGGTGTATGTGGAAAAAGGATGGATGGACTGTTGGATACATAGCTGAACAAAGGGTGAGCTACATAGATGGCTGGATGTTGAATGGATGGATGGACGGATGGATTTATAGATAGATATATGGATGGATGTGTGAAGTAATGGATAGGTTGATGGATAAAAGAATAGACAGGATAATGGATGGATGGATGGATGGATGGATGGATGGATGGATGGATGGATGGATGGATGGATGGATGGATGGATGGATGGATGGATGGATGGATGATCATCAGTTTATTTCAAAGGTGAACTCCAGCCTGGTAGTTACACGTTTGTTAGCTAACTAGATGATGGACAGAAGGATGGATGATTTTGGAGCAAGTTCTGTTTTCATTCGGAGCAGGTCAAACTATCTCAGTCCTCACATCTTCTCTTGTGTTGTTTTCAGGCTATGAGAACCAGCTGGCCTACAGAAGGAGCGATGGCTCTTACCCGCCATACAGGGGCGTAGGAGCAAGCACATGGTACTACCAAATCTTACATTTTCCATTTCTAATTAACTCTCTAAGCTAAGAGTATTTCAGCTTCATTGGTGACATTGAATTTATTTTTTAAGAACCTGAGAGTTGGGTTGATCCCATAATGTAGATTTTAAGGTACACTGGACAAAAAACAGATTAAATACGTCCATGCACCAAATGAACGACGGAGAAAAGAAATTTAAGCCCCTTTTTTTGATAAACAGTGTACATTAGATGAGTGACCAAATGTCGGCTAATCTGAGGCTACCTCCATGTCAGGATCACAGCGTACGTGGTGAAGGTGTTCTCTATGGCTCACTCCATCGTCGGCATCAACGAGCAGCAAGTGTGTGACCCTCTGCTCTACCTGGTGAAGAATAAATTCAAACGCAGAGAGAAAATCTACGTAGAAGACAACCCTGTTTACAGCACCACCATGACTGTAAGACACTTAGAGGCACACACGCACTCTACATTATTGGAATTCATTGTTATCAAATCCTCTGGACCTTATGTAGTTAAGGCCCATAAATCTTATGTTAAATAGTAGAAACAGAGACAGCTGTGACATCTGAGAAAATTTTAAAACAAATGATGCTGAAGATTCAAACAAAAGAAATAAACAAAAACAATATCACACTGGTCATATATCTTTTGAGCAAAGAGGCCTGTCTTTAAATCAGTGTCTGTTGATTTTGATGTGAAGTTTGCATGTTGTCTCGCTGTTTAACCGGATGCTGCAGCTCTCTGAGACACTGCAAAGACATGCAGGTCATGGTAACTGACCTCTATTAACCCTCCTGCCGTCTGCATTTAAAGGCACCAAAAAATATTGTTTCAGCAAAAAAAACTTTCAGGAAGAAAATTCCAACACTTCCTTAAAAAAATTCCCTTCAAAGTTTTGTTTTTAAAAAATCCCCCAAATTTGGCAAGAAAATTCTTGTAAATATTTTTTAAAAATGAGTGAAAATAAAAAAAAAAATCCTAAAAATATCTAAAACGATTACAAATATATCAGTAAAACCTCTAATATTTTCTTTAAGGACATTCACATAAAAATCAACCAAAATTCATCTAATTTCATTTAACAATTGAATAAGGAAATCAGGTATTATAAGTTAAAATAATTGGAAAAGATACTTTAATTCAATGCAATCTCTGAACATTTTTTGGTGGAAAAAAGAAATGTTAAAATGTTTCTTTAAGGACATTCACAAAAAAATCAAAGAAAATATTAGAAGTTTTACTGATATATATGGAATCACCTTACATATTTTAAAGATTTTTTGGAAGATTTTTGCTCATTTTTGAAAATATTTACAAGAATTTTCTTACCAAATTTGAGGATTTTTTAAAATAAAACCTTGAACGGAAATTTTCAAGGAATTATTGGAATTTTCTTCCTGAAGGTTTTGCAAATTTTCAGAAATTTGGGGAATTTTTTTGCTGAATTTTATTCAGATGAGGAAACGATATTTTTTGGTGCCCGTAAATTTAAAAGTCATCCTGAGAAACACAAAACATTACATGCTGAAGCTGACGTTCAAAAAGCAGTCTGAGGAATAAATATATAAAAAACATGAATATCAGCTGGTATTCACAACTTATAACCAACTTGACGTGGTGTCTAAAAGCTTTCCAGAGTTTAGTAAAAGCCTCTTCTGCTGTGTGTGTCTCCAGGGTGGTCTCCGTGGTGACGACCCACAGATAACCCTGACTGCCTTCGTCCACATTGCGCTGACCGAGGCCAAGCAGGCAGGGATCCTCTGCAGCAGCTCAGATGTAAATGTGGAGGTAATTATGCAAGTCATTTACAGAAGAAAGCAGCTGTCTTTGGTCTGCTGTGCTTTGCTGTGTATTATTATTGTGGTTGTATCAAAGCTCTCATCTGCCTGTCTGCTGCAGGAAGCGATCCGTCTGACATCAGACTACTTGAAGAAGGCTCTGAAGACGCCTAGGAGGAGACCGTACACGGTGGCCATCGCCTCTTATGCCCTGGCTTTGGACGGCTCGCCCTCCAGTCTTCATGAACATTTACTCAGAGCTGCAGCTCCAGGTGTGCCTAGTTTCCCTTCTAAAAACATAAATAATTAAACTACAAGTTTGAATTTTTACTTGTTACTTTCTGGAGAGAGCTATACCTTCCTGCAAAGTCCTTAAAATGAAATTCATCTTTTCATCTGAGTCTTGGCAGAAATGGAAACTTGTGTTATTTTCCCAACATGTCAAACTATTGCTTCAATTCTTCATTCATTGGTTTTTAAACTGCATTTTTTTTTCCTCTGGTACAATTAGTTTATTGAATTCAAATGTCAGACCTCAGTATTGTTGAAGTCTGGTGCACAAGAATCAACAGAGGAGTTTGATAAATTAGCATAATTATCTGTGATCAAAAAATGAGTAAAAATCTTCCAAAAAATCCTAAAAATATCTAAAGTGATTTCATATATATCAGTAAAAATTCTAATTCTTTCTTTAAGAACATTCACAAAAGTTTTTAAACAATTTTTTTTGTGAAAGTTCTTAAACATTTTTAACATTTCTTTTTTTCCACCAAAAAATGTTCCAAAATTTCCCAAAAATGTTGAAAATGTGGACATCAGAAATTTCACTGGGAAATTAGATCCCCTCCACATACACACTTTTTCAAATGTTAAAACAGGTGAATTTTGACCCGCAATACAACACAAATTAATCATAAATGATCCTGACATTTAAACTGGATGGATCAGGATCAATGTAAGCCACACTGTGTATCTTTCTTCACCTCAGACAGGAGAGAGTCACAGTTTAACAGGCTGATGACAGCGATACTGACTCAAAGGTCATTTAGTTTACTTATGTGTTTTGTTCGAAGTTAACATGAGAAAGTTCCTGGATATAAACGAGTTTGTAAGGTCAAGACCTGAGGACAGTGACGTTTCAAGGCCTCAGTTAGAACAGATTACTTCTTACATCTTACTGTAATTCCTTCTCCCTCCTCCAGGTTTCAGCAACTGGCCTGACAGGGAAAACCACTTGTTCACGCTGGAGGCCACCGGCTACGCCCTGCTGGCTCTGGTCAAGTGGGGACGAATGGAGGAAGCTGCTGCACCCTTCAAATGGCTGAACAGCCAGAGAAGAAGAGGAGGAGGCTTCGGCTCCACCCAGGTACCAGCAGTGAAGTCCTGTCAGCTGAGAGACAGAGGGCATAATTTACTTTACCTATGTTATTATACACCTGGGTCATTCCATATCATTTCAACCAGTGGTCTCCCCCTGACCCTCTCAGATTTTTCTAAGTTTTTACGTACATTTAGTACATTATATATGATGGGAAAATCCAAAATGTGAATGCTTTATTGTCATTAGTTTCAAAGTTATGGCCATCTGAAGTAGGTAGGGGGAACCCTATTATTGCAGCCAAAATTAAGACTTGAAATTTTCGACCATTTTCAGACTTCTATAACTTCTGAACAACAAAAGATAGAGATCTGACATGTCCAGAGTCATTTCACAGTGACCTATAGTCCTCAGAAATGTGAAAGTATCTACTTTATATTTATAATTGCATGTTACAGAGAATGACAAAGTTGCGATTTTATCCATCATGAACTTCTAAACATTTGGCCTCCCATTACACAAAAACTAATCATCATATCCATTAGAGATTTTATGTGGTATAATTTGGCTATCTAAGGATTGGATCTGTATAAAATGAAAGTGCTATGGTATGTAATGCATGAAATATGAACAGCTAAAAATCAAAAATATCTGTCCGACCTTCGAATTCAAAGGTCAACATTAAACATAGAAGGTTTATAGAAGCAAGTTGTGCTTGGTGTCAAAATTTAGGGAGATTCCTGTAATTTCACATGATGTCTTTTATTTTTTGACACCACCTATCCCACATGCTGATACTGACCTTTGACCTTCTTAAAATTGGTTGATTTCATACAGAATGACCCACAATTAAAAAACGGTGGTCTCAGAACTCTCAGTCAGGTTTGATTAGTGGCATTAATTCAGTGGCAGGTAAAATGTGTGAAATGAAGCATGCTGCTGTTTGTTTCTCCTTTCACAGCCCACCATGGTGGTGCTCCAGGCGCTGTCAGAGTATCTGATCCACAAACCCCCTCCTGATGACCTCAGTCTGGATGTAGACGTCAGGGTAACAGGACGCAAAGAAATCCGCTACCACTTTAACCCGAAGACAGCCTATGCTGCTCGTACCTCCAGGGTGAGAGACCGTTCAGATGAGTTAACCCTGGTGTCATCCTGCGGGTCAAAATGACCCGTGTTAAGGTTTGAAAATGTGGAGAAGAAAAAGTATTTTCACAGTGAAATGTCTCATGTCCACATTTTCAATAGTTTTTTGGGGAATGTTCTTCAAGAAAATATTAGAACTTTTACTGATGTAAATATTTACAAAAAATGAGTAAAAAAAATCTTCAAAAAAATCCTAAAAATATCTAAAGTGATTCCATATATATCAGTAAAACTTCTAATATTTTCTTTAAGAACCTTCACAAAAAAATCAACCAAAATTCAGCAAAATTCACTGGATTTTGGTTGATTTTTTGTGAATGTTCTTAAGAAACATTTTTAACATTTCTTTTTCCCCCCACCAATAAATGTTCAAAGATTTCCCAAAAAAGTTTTACTGATCTATATGTAATCACTTTAGACAATTTTAGAATTTTTTTGGAAGATTTTTACTCATTTTTTGAAAATATTTACAAGAATTTTCTTGTCAAATTTGTTTTTTTTTTCCTAAATAAAACTTTTAAGGACAACTTAATGAATTATTGGAATTTTCTTTCTGAAGGTTTTGCAAATTTTCACAAGTTTGGGAATTTTTTTTCACTAATTTTTTGGATTTTTTAGACAAAGAAACAATATTTTTTGCTGCCCGTAAATGAAGACAGCAGGAGGGTTAAAGGAAGTGAACACAGCTTAGGGTTGAGCTTTAGAACACTGAACGGTCAGATTGGAGGCCATCAGTTCGTGCAGTTTTTCCACATGCGTTTCACAAACATTCTTCTTCTCTGGTGTTTCTGTTCACAGCTGCCTGCTAATCTTGATTTGGAAATAGAGGCTCGAGGAAACGGACAAGGAATTCTGGAGGTACTGTCACAATACATGCATGGAATAAACTGTAGAATGATTTAGTGATATGACTGTGACAGATGACTGTGATGTTTGTTTGTTGTTTTTTCCTCTGTGTCTCTTTCCTTTTACTTGAATCAGGTTGTGACCTACTACAACCAGCTGCATGAGGTGGAGGAGAAAATGCCCTGCAGCCACTTTGATCTCAACGTCACTATTGAAGAGTCCAGCGGTAGATGAACTTCTCACACCGTCTCACATATTTTACACGACGTCCTTCAGACGCAACAAAAAAAACAAAGCATTTAAACTACTGACCTGAGTCAACGTAGTAAGTTGAATTTATAAAACACTCACATGCACCCCCTGTCAAAAGTTTTAGGACGCATTCTCATTCATTTGAATGAGAATGCGTCCTAAAACTTTTGACAGTGCCTGTACATCACAACACACACCGAGCATCTTCAGGGACTTTTTATGAGTAATATTATTTTAAATAAATGAATACATTAGTTTTAAGATCACAAAGCCATATTGGAGCATAATTACATAAAAATACACTTAAATTACATACAATCCAGCCTGCCGTATAGTATCTACAGCTGTGCATTAATTAATGCTTTGCTACTGTCCTGGACCAGAAAAGCCTCCAGCAGATGTAGAAAAGTCCTACAAGATCACCATCAAAGTGAGGTGAGTTGTTGTTAGACATGTACACGGCTGTGCAAAGTGGTAGATCAGCAATAATCTATAAATATTGATTACCTTACTACAAATTGCAGGGCAGAGTGGACAGACACTTAGACACTTTCATACCCTAGGGAGATTCAAGGCATCCATTAGCTCACACGTTACATACAAGACAGAGGGCCAATGTACAAATGAGCCTGGAACAGACATCCTCAAGCCTCCTAAAATGCTGGTACTTACAGAAGTGTGCAACAAAAATGTTAATATTTAGTGCAAATAGGTGTTATGTGTAATAAAAATAGAGTGTGATAAGAGTTCATCATACAATAAATCCAGTATTTGAAGTCCAAATGGTGTTTAGATCAGAGCTCTGTGGGAGAACACCATCTGTTAGTCTGATTGTTCTACTTGGTGCTGCAGGGAGCTCTTTATGGATTCTTGGTGTGTCTCAGTAAAGACTGCTTCCTCTGGCTTTCATGTGATGGATGTTTTTCTTCAGACTCATTTTAAATTGCTGCTACTCACACACTCCAAGACTTTCATCTGATTAGCGACTGTACATTAAACCTTTACATATCACATGTCCTCACAGTGCTGTTCTTTTCTCTTTCACAGGGCTTTAGGACCCAGAGACGTCAGGATGGTGGTCCTTGATATCAGTCTACCAACTGGATTCACCCCAGAAAACTCTGACCTGGAGATGGTAAACACCTTCTAGTGAATGCTTGTGTCAACGGTTTATTTAAGTGTCTTTAAAATGAATTTAGTATTTTAAGTAGAAGTTTGTAAAAAGCTTACATCATGATAATGACCTTCTAATGGATGAGATATGAATAATCTCATGTTTAGGACGGCGTTGCTAACTGGTTCTGTTTACATGTGTGTCCAGCTGTCCAACTCAGTGGATCGTTACATTAATAACTTCCAGACTGTAGACAACCTGAGCGACAGAGGCTCCCTGATCCTTCACCTGTTCAAGGTAAGACCACTGTGGACCACAGTCTGATTGATCTGAATGCAGGCAAAACATGTTGTTATATATCACAGTATTTTACATTATTCCTATGCTTTTTTTTCAAGAAGCAGGTTTCTGAATGCTACGTAAGTCTTTATGACCACAGTCAACAATCTGAGGCAGTTTTAGGCTATTACACAAAACCAGCTTTTTGGTACCAAACCCACAGTCCACAACTCAGACTTGCTAAATCAGTGTTAAATCAAATCAAATGTTTTTGTGACATACACAGTTGTACATTGCATACTACCGTGGTTTGTGTACCTGATCCGCCTTGAACACACTAAACAAAGCAGCAACACAAAAGAGACAAGGATTATGAAAAGTATTTCTGTATTTCTGTAATGTTTCTGTTTCTGTTGCACTAAATCCTCCTCCTCTCAGGTTTCTCACAAAGAGCCAGAGATCCTGGTCTTCAGGCTTCAGCAGAGCTTCAAAGTCGGCCTCCTGCAGCCATCCTCAGTCACAGTGTACGAGTACTACAACCCAGGTAGGCAAACACAAGCAGGGAATCACCTGAAACACAAGGCTTTTTTAGAGTTTTCTATGGAACCCAACATAAGCTGCTGATAGATTTCAGTGATTGTGGAGATCCACTGCAGATAGAATTACAGTAAAACACTCCAAAAACATCTCAAACACTCATGAAAATCAAACGTGAGACAGAATGAGCACATTCTGCCCTTACCACGAGCATTTATCAGGAGGACCGTGAACGTTTCATTGTTATTGTGATGACGGAAACTCATTGCAACGTTCAGTGTGACAGCATCTGTCTTTGCCACAGACCACCGCTGCAGTCGTACTTACACTCCCAAAGAGAACAAAGAGGAGCTCAGTCAGATCTGCAGAGACAACGTTTGCCGCTGCACGCAGGGTAAAGTGTTCATGTGTCTGCAGCAGCATGCAGTGCATACGTGTGTTCATGCTTCAGCTTCTGATGACTTTCTGTGGGTCCACAATCCTCAGGTGACTGCTGCGTCTCCAAAACTGACAGCGAAAATTTCCCCAACAACGAAAGAGAGACGTTTGCCTGCAAGAGCTTACACCATGGTACGATGCACCGTCACATTTACAGATTTAACACGAACACACACAGCTGAAGTGATTTTGAGTTGAAAGTTGGCTAGAGGCAGCTTCATGTGTGTCACTGGGTAATTACTACCGAAATGGTTTCCATTACTAGTGGAAAAACCAGTATGTATACCGTCCACTCACTGGTCATTTTCGTATTTACACCTGTCCAGACCTGCTTTAATTTCCCCAAGGGGATGAATGAAGTAAGTATCTATCTATCTGTCTATCTATAGTATCTGTCTATCTGCACATAACAGGCATTAGCTACTTTTCTTTTGCAAGTGTTGATATGTTCTACAGGGTTTCACAGTAATGGACAAACAGCTCTGAGAGGGTGTTTAGCAGTTAATAGTGGTAATAATATGCATATGTATTGCACTATTTATTATTAGTATAAGCTTAGTATGACAGTGATACAGAAATTCATCATGTTTTTTGCACATTTGATGGCAAACTGCTCTTTAGAATGTGAATGCTTGACTGTTCCTGTGCTTCAGTTTTCCAGGTGAAGGTGCTGAGCGTCAGCCACAGCTACTATGACAAATACGAGATGCAGATTACACAAGTGATCAAACTGGGTGAGTCCCGGTGATGATTCTCACTTTCTGTCTCACATGCACACAGGCTCATGGTGCTGAGAATCAGTTCACTGCATTCCTTGTCAAACATTAGCATCTCTCAGCTTTTTCAGTGAAAGCCAGCCAAGAACACCAAACTGTGTGACCCTGTTTATTAGTTACTAGCTTGGACATGGTCGACAAACAGCTGGTTATAGATTCTAACTAAGATTGTGAGAAACATTTCTTACCCCACTGTTTTTATTTCAAGGTTATACCAATATAGAATTTAGTAAAGCGAAAGTATTTTACTTTTGCTTTGTAATTTCCTTTTTAAAGGAGAAACAGTCTTGAAACAACAAGAATCACTGGAGACCTGTCAGTTTGTAGGACTAAATGCTAATATCCCTTCTTGCATACACGAGACACCTCACACTCTGTGGGATGGTCCTATGAGTGAGTTCATCCTCTGGGTTATCAAGTGGGCACCCTCCTTCATCTGTGTTTCACTGATAGATCCATGACACCTCCAGAGGGTTCAGCAGTGAATCCCAGGTCCACCCCCTAGATGCCGTCTACTCACCTGGAGGCCCAGGTGGAGTCCTTTCTCTTCATCCACAGCCACTGACTTCTGTTTCCAGCTGCTCTGGAGAGATCCTCGATCGCCTGCCGGTGGGCCTTCCAAAGTACTCCCATCTCCAGGAATAAATCTGGGTGTCGAGATGGCTACAAATCCTCTGCAGCCTCCTTCGACTGGTCAGACCTTCACCTTCCAGCCGCGCTGTTTTGCATCGAGGGCAAGCTCCATATTTCTCAGCTTCTTGCACTCGTAGGCCTCCTCTGCTGAGCTCTCCCAGGGCACTGTGAGCTCCATGATGTAGACGTGCCTAAGGGAAGCTGACCATAGCACCAGGTCTGGTTACAGGTTGGTGGATGTGATCGCAGGTGGGAAGCAGAGCTTTTGGTCCAGGTCTACCAGCACCCTCTCAACCACCCAGGATCTGGACAGCCAAGAGGATCCTCACCCTCCTGGACAAACGTTACTTCTTGCCTTCAGGTTGACGTGGGTGGAAGGGCGTTAACACTCATGCGCTGCGTTTCCAGCACTAATGCCAGACACTTCAGCACCTGGTTGTGCCACCAGGTGTAACGGCCTTGAACGAGGCTGGTCTTGCAGCCCACTAAGATGTGTCTGAGTGTAGCTGGAGTCGGGCAGACTGAGCATGTAGTGTCCACCATACCATTGGTTGAGGTTCTTAGATGATGGCAGGACATAACAGGCTGCCTTGATGGTGAAGATTGCTCAAAATATCTCCATGTCCCAAAGCTTTTGCCAAGAGATCTTTCTTTTTTCCAGTCCTTCCCATGTCATCCACTGCGCGATGGCTTTCATGCACCTGTCTGCTTCTTCTTGCCGTCGTACTTCCTGCACCACAAACTTGCATCTTTGGGACAGAGTGGCCTTGTTCCAGTCCAGGGTGCTGACCCCAAGACCAAGACCACCTCTCCCCTGCTGTATTTGACCTACAATGCCCCTGTGTCTGAATGCTGCCTTTGCCTGCTCTGTTGCCACTGATGGGATCCACCTCCCTGCATTTGCCAACTTTGGGGCAGCTTGATCTATGATTGGATCGTTTGAATCCTGTAGCATCATCTCCATTCTTACTTTGGTGCACTTGTACTCCTCAGATAAGGTGGAGATGTGCAGATCTAGAATTCCTTTGCCATTGAGCCCAATACTGCTGAGGCACCTGGGAAGGCCAAGCCATTTCCTTGGATAGAAGCTAACCAGTCTCTCCAGCTTTTCCACCTTAGACACTAGTACTTTATACAGGGTTAGTGGACACATGAGGCCACTAACACTCAAACCCCTAATGTTATTTTCTGGTAGTCAAAAACAAAATTAGATTAGCTTGACCCACTTGTTTGTCAGAGATGGGTTTTTTTGTAGATTTATGCACAATAATGAAATTACTTTGCATACAATAACCTCATCTTCCATGTTCCAGGCGTGGAGGCTGGAGTTGAAGTGGGTCAGAAGAGGTTTTTCATGTCTCATGGAGGCTGCAGAGATGGACTCAGTCTGAAGCAGGGCTCCCAGTACCTCATCATCGGCCCCAAAGAGGACCAGTGGAACATTGACACTGACACCAACAGGTGGGGAGAACCAGCAAAATCTCTACTTTAAAAAAAAAACAAAAAAAAAAACGCTGTTTTGATAGACATGACAGGGGACTATGACTGGAAGTTCACCTGCAGTATAAGAAACATTTTGATGTTCTGAGTACATCGGTGGTTACAAAAATAGTGGGACACTTGCAGTAAAGTGGCTGATCACAATACTGGAAATCTTGAATTGTAAAGGTTAAACTAACACCTCCAAACCATAAGAAAATGAATTCCATGCAGAATATATCAGTAAATTAATGAAATGGCAGCTGGAACTGCAGCCATGTTTTATTTATTACCGTCTCAGAAACAAAAAACTGAAGAAACTTGAACTTTAAGGACCAGTGTTTAGGATTTGACATGTTGTCAGTGACTTTTCGTTGAAGCTTAGAATCAGCTTTCATGTCTGGGTAGTGAGCACCTCCTCCTCTGTGCAGTGTTCCTACAGTAGCCCAGAATGGACAAACCACACACTGGCACCAGAGAGGGCCTTTCCCATTTTTATGTTCAAGTGGAAGCTGCTGCAGGTTCTACACACTTGGAGAGGAAAAGCTGTTGGTTGGTGCTGATCTGCAGCCTCACCACTAGATGCTAACAGTCTCTAATGAGTTATTTCTGTCATTGTAGAAGATGACGTCTGTCATTTGTTCACATTATTGTTGCTGCTGCCCCCTAAAGGCCAGATGAAGAGATTACATCTCACTGAAGCCAACATGCTCCGACAGCGTTCTGACGTCTTAGAATCCGATCTGAACACAACCTCACTGACTCCTTGTGTTTCCATTTTGTGTGTCAGATTCATCTACATGTTGGGGAAGGACACCTGGGTGGAGCGCTGGCCGTCGGCTGCAGAGTGCTCCAGCAGTCCCAGTCTGCAGAACAAGTGTCAGAGTCTGAATGCTGCTGCCAATGAACTGTCTGTGAACGCCTGCAGGCTGTAGAGACGCCTGAGCAGCCAAACACAACACTTTGCTGTGACATTTAGAGTAAGGATGACAACTGACCGTGTACACAGATTCATTTAACACAGTCTGTGCATTAGGGATCTTTTTTTTGGTGTTTTCTTTTTAAAAACTGAGAGTGTTTGTGACGACCCTTCCCCTATCCTGCCTGTAGTTGTGTGTGTGGTCCTCTCCCTGCAGGTAGTGGAGGAGTAGGTGTCCCTGACAATCAGCCATTGGCCACACCTGAGCCCGGTGTGCGTCAGGGCCTTTATAAAGCCTTTCTGGTGATCATTCTGGCTCTCTCCTGAGATGGCCACTTGCTTTGCGTTGGTATGATTTGCTTTTTTGCACCGTTCAACACTGCAAACACCATCTTTCCACTCATGCACTCACCTACACTACTGATTTTACTGATGACTCATCACATTGTTAGTTTAAGTTAATCTTTTGCCATCTAATAAAAGTTTTGGCCATAATTGTTTTGTGTGCATCTTCCCTTTGTATGTCATGGCCATGCAGCCGGTTTATGACAAGTGGGGGCTCGTCCAGGATTTAACAACTGGTTATAACAACAAACAAAGATTTTTTTCTGCTGTGATGAGCAGGAGGAACAATTAAATGACAACAAAAAGTAATCAGAGCACACAGAGCAGCCCCCACATGGGTGTTACATCTTTTATAGAAGGACTTATAATAAACAGCAGAACAGTCTGTTCGTTGCATGGCATACTGGAGGAAACCAAGCTGAAAGAGTCTCTGAAGTTTAAAGTTCAGTAAATATGAACAGGAAATACAGGCGGTTATTCAAAGACATTCTCTAACATCTAAATCATTTTCAGAAATGTAAAATTATTTCATTTGAAAACTTCTATTTACATTGTTGTCTAAATGTTATCTCAGTGGTGCTTTCTCAGACAGCAACATATCAAATCACTGGTTTCCTGCTTCAATAATCAAACTGGTGGTTCTAAACTCCAGGCTGCAGGTTCATCTTGTTCTCAGCGGGTTTTCTTCACTGTGCTGTACAAAGCATCTGCATCTTCTCCAGCTTCTTGACTTCTGGTTCCACTAGGGAAATAAAACAACCAGGTGAGAATATTGTGGACATTAAATAGCATCTTGGAATACATTATTGAACAACAACAAGCACATGTAACGCTAACGTAGCTGTCTGACTAAACGCCAAGTCATTAAAATCACATAATCTGAAGAGCTGCTCACCTGCTGCCACCGTTACATCTGACAGCGGAGTAGACAACACCTTCATCCTCTTTCTCCTCGTGTCTCTGGGGTTGAGTCGACATGATGTTAGCGTAAAGAGACTCTTCCTGGTTGTTGGTGAAGTGGACACTGGCATAGTGAAGATCATCCTGCATGACCAAGAAAGACGATGTTCACATTTTACATTTGGAATTGATGCGCTGATGAACACAAATTCAGGTCAACTTGAATTTAAGGGCTACAGGTAGAGTTATTGTTAAATATTGTGAGGGACGTCGATGCTCTTGGTGATCGTTACAGTTCATGGTCGCCAATAGAAGAAGGCAACAGACTTACCAATCACCTGTTAAGTGTCTAGAGACTTATTGTATGACTTCTTCTATGTCATTTATTCATCAGTCTTTCGCTGCTCATCCTGATCAAGGAGTCCTCTCTTCATCAATGCATCAAAGTACAGTTCCCACATTGCTGCTGCCTGCATGACCACTGATTCTGACAGTCTCACATCTGTCCTCATTTATAAACTACAGATTTTCGGTCTGTTGAACACCAGACTGCAGGGATGGATGATAAATCAAATTAATCCGATTAATTCGTGTTTTTAAAACCTGACGATTTGAAAATTTGCCAAATCGTAAAATCGAGGCGAGCTTAAATATATAACAATACAGATTCTTCTTCTGCCTTTCACGACTTGGGGCCTGGCGTTTGCTTCCGCCTCTCATCTCCTTTTTTTTTTTTCTTCTTTTTTTCTTTGTTTGTCTGCAAGTCCGCTCAAAAAAAATGACACCAACCACTCATGGTGCCACTGCCTAAGCTTCATGTGCAATTTTTTTTTCTTCTTTGTGACTGTGACCATCACCGGCCCTCATGGCAAATTAACCTATCATGTTTATTTCAAGCTGTTTTCTACATTATGCCATTGAGGGCTGTGCACACCCAAGTGAAACATTAAACAAACACAGGACAGACAGAAAGGTGAGGCATAGACAGTGTTCTAAGAGAAAAGGTGCATTTTATTTGTTTGTACTCTTTAATTCACACCTTAAAACCATTTACAAATCTAAAACCCTTCACAAACACCTAATACGACAAAGTCCCAACGGATCAATCATGAAGATGTCAGGAGACCACAAGAAGGATAGATAGAGCAGAGTGAGATCCACAGACACTAACCCAGCAACCTCCACTGACTCAGCAACCGGAGGAACACACTCTATTGAGTTTTGGTAGGTGCCGGTGTGGTGGGTCTGGCATGCATGAAAACCTCCACCAAAAGGAGGGAGCTGTCCCCTCCAGCCCAAGGAGGTCCACCCAGCCCCCCCGCAGGAGCCACCAAGCGGAGACCCAGCCCAGGAGCCCGGAGCGACCCCCCCCCGACACAGCCAGAGCCCCAAGGCCCGGGCAGCAGAACGGGCCATAGCGGACCCCCACGGCGCCCCACCGGCCCACAGCCCCACTTCCCCCACGACCACCCGCCCTCCCCCCCATCCCCCCCACAACCCGACCCCCCCGCCCCCCAGACCCCAAACCCCCGCCCCCTCCACCGTCCCACCCCCCCGCCACCCACCCACGCCACCCCCCTCCCCCACCATGCCGCCCACCCACAACCCACCCCCAACACCCCCCCGCCCCCCCACCAAGCCACCCCCCCACCCCTCGCCCAGCCACCCCACCCCACCCCATCCAACCACACCACCCACGCCACCCCTCCCACACCCAAATCCGGGAGGCCACCCGCTCACCGGAAAACAGCACCAAGGGACCGGGCAACGGCACCGAAAGGGCAGACGAGCCCAGCCCACCTCCGGCCGCCCAGAGAGACGTGACCCTGAGGGAGGGAGGGAGGGAGGGAGGGGAGGAGGGAGGGAGAGGAAGGAGCACCAGGGGAGGCGCAACAACCCAGGCCCTCGGGCCCGGCAGGGAGAAGCCCCGGAGATCACGCCAGTAAAACTATTGTGAGTTGCCCTGTTACTGAGTTCACCAGTTCCCCAACTGGTGAATACTCGCCCTGCACCGTGAATGTGACCCACCCAAGTGTATATACAAGTATGTGTGGTGTCTTAGGATTGGGGGGTCCGTAAGGCAGAGCACAGGGTAATAAATATATAACAATACAGATTCTTCTTCTCAGGGTTAGATGGAGGCAATTGATTCACTCTGGTGACCCCTGAAGGGAAAAGCTGAAAGGAAAAGAAGAAGACAGATTCTTCTTCTGCCTTTCACGACTTGTGCACTGGCGTTTGCTTCTGCCTCTCATCTCCTTCCGCCAAAACACTCACACCCCCGTCATGGTGGACAGAACAGCAGACGAAGAGTTGGTCGCGAGAAAAGGGCCTCATGTTCCATCGATTATATGGAAGTGGTTCAGCTTTGACCAGACTGACACAGAGCAAACTACAGTCATGTGCAAGGTTTGCAAAAGTACTGTGAAAACGAAGAGTAGCAGCACAACTAACCTCTTTCAGCACCTCGGACAGAGGCATCCTAAAGAATGGGAAGAGTGCTGACAGCTACAGGAGTGCGGCATGGCTAGCACTAGCCATAGCAAACAGACCGCAAAGAAACAACAAAAATCGACTGAAATCGTAATCGTCCAAGATGACTAAAAAAAAAAAAAATCAAGACTTTATTTTTTGGCCATATCGCCCAGCCCTAGCCTGTCATGGTGTCAGAGCCAAAGGTAGTGACTGGTAACAGCTTAATTATGCCTGGTGGACCAAAGAGTTTAGCACACTATAAAAAGCAAAACATCAGTCTACCTCTGCAGCTTTTATGTAATTCTATGACGAGCAGATGACAGCGTGATATTAGCAGCAGTCTGGGCAAAGCTCCAGCAGTCTTAGAGGTTATACTGCAGATGTGAACAACTGATGCATATTCAACTGGTCATTTTGAAATCAAGAAAATATTTTTGTTTATCAGGAAGATTATGAATGACCCAGTAGTCTGATCTGAACTGTAGAAACAGGAGGAGATTCTTCTTCAGCAGTTGAGTTATTCTTCTCACCTGTCCTCTGTTGTCTGCTCTCTGTACAGGATCAGATGATTGCTCAGAGCTCCTCTTTCTTCTGGGCAGAAACAACAAAAAAATCCATTGAAACACAACTTCCAGTTTCAGACACTTGGGTTTTAATTTCAGGGAACATATTGTGCTTTAAGCGTCAACACGTCACACAGATGCTGTTTCAGGAACAAGTCCAGAGTACCAACCATTTAGAAGTGGAAATTAAAAATGAAGGAAAATCAATACCCCATCTGTCCAAAACATCCACAGCTGGTTACAAACTGACATTCTGTTTCAGTTTTCACCAGTCACATGTTCAAAAATGATTCAGTTATGTCGCTTTCCACAGCAATGAAGAAATCATCTAAACTACTGGATTGTTTAACACTGTGTCTGCATCTCATGTCTCTTCACAAACAACAACGTTCTCAGAGCTTACAGATTACGTTGGTGGTTTTACTTCTAAGAAGAAAAACAAAAGCAATCCAAGCTGTAAAACACCACAATTCATTCAATAAACAATCATGTAAAGACAATAAACTGCTTACCTAATCAATACAAAGACAACCAGGAGTATGACGAGCAGGATGACTGCAGTCGTTGCTCCAGCTGCTGCTGCTTTCCATGATCCTGGGTGGTGGTTAGAAAATCACAGTTATCATTTAGAGGATGCTGGGATGTTTGTAATCCTTCACTCATAAATCCATCTGTGGCAAATGTCAACAACACAGAACCTGATCAGAACCAGACCTGTGAAAGAAATCCTCCCAGATGGACGTGCTCGGAAAACCTCCAAAGGAAGTCTCCCTGGAGGATCTGAATCAGATGGCCAAACCACCTCAACTGGCTCCTTTCGATGCAAAGGAGCAGCGGCTCTACTCCGAGCTCCCTCTGGATGTCTGAGCTCCTCACCCTATCTCTAAGGCTGAGTCCAGCCACCCTACGGAGGAAGCTCATTTCGGCCGCTTGTATCCACGATCTTGTTCTTTCAGTCACTACCCAAAGCTCATGACCATAGGTGAGGGTTGGAATGTAGATGGATGGTAAATCGAGAGTTTCGCTTTACGGCTCTGCTTCCTCTTCACCACGACGGTTCAGTACAATGCCCACATTACTGCTGATGCCGCACCAATCCGCCTGTCCATCTCTCGCTCCATTTTCCCATCACTCGTGAACAAGATCCCGAGATACTTGAACTCCTTCGCTTGGGGAAGAAACCCCTTCCCCCCACCCAACCCAGAGGGAGCAATCCACCGGTTTCCCACAGAGAACCATGGCCTCGGACTTGGAGGTGCTGATCCGCATCCCTGCCGCTTCACACTTGGCTGCAAACCGCTCCAGTGCGTGCCGGAGGTCACGGTCTGAGGATGCCAACAAAACCACATCATCTGCAAAAAGCAGAGAAGCGATCCTGAGGCTCCCAAACCGAAAACCCTCCCCACCACGACTGCGCCTCGAAATCCTGTCCATGAAAACCACAAACAGGATTGGAGACAAGGGGCAGCCCTGGTGGAGTCCAACACCCACTGGAAACGTGTCTGACTTGGTACCGAGTATGCGGACACAGCTCTCACTTTGGTCGTACAGGGGCCGAAAAGCTCGTAGCAACAAGCCTGGTACCCCATACTCCCGTAGTGCCCCCCACAAAGCCCCTCAGGGGACACGGTCATAGGCCTTCTCCAGATCCACAAAACACATGTAGACTGGTAGGTCAAACTCCCATGACCTCCTCAGCAGCTCCACAAGGGTAAAGAGCTGGTCCGCTGTTTCACGACCGGGACGGAATCCACATTGCTCCTCCTGAATCCGAGGTTCGACTATCGGTCGGATCCTCACTTCCAGCACCCTGGAGTAAACTTTCTCGGGGAGGCTGAGAAGTGTGATACCGTGGTAGTTGGCACACACTCTCTGGTCCAACTTTTTGAAAATAGGGACCACCACCCAGTTCTGCCACTCCACAGGTACTGTACCCGATGCCCACGCGACATTGTATAGACTTGTCAACCAAGACAGTCTAACAATGTCCAGAGCCTTCAGCATCTCAGGGCGAATCTCGTCCACACCTGGCGCCTTGCAACCGAGGAGCTTCTTAACTACCTCAGCGACCTCTGCCACGGATATGGACGAAGATCCCCCCGAGTCTTCAGGCTCTGCCTCCTCCATAGAGGACGTGTACTAAATTTGTCTTATTTTCCCCACTGCAGTGCTAAAGTCTAAAGCACTTTGTAACTTCATTTTGAAATTGTTGTATGAACAGTTTCCTAAGTAGAGAATATCTGCACTGGCAGCAGCAACAAAAACAACAGCATGCCACTGTCTCTACAAGTCACAATCTATCTCAACAAAAACCCACATCTTGTTGTGATGATCAACATGTGCTATGTGAGTTCAACTAATCTGCTTAATTTCACTCAGGTATGAAACATAATGATGCATTTATTTTGCTATCACGCTATTTTTGCTAACCTGCCTGTCCTAGCCTGATGCTAAGGCTGCAGCTACGGTAAAACTTGCACAGTTAATGTCGACTAAATGTGAGAAATCTGTTTATGTGAGCGTTTTCAGGCTAAATCACTTCTTTTAACTTTTTTGGCTGAGAAACATTTTATACTGCATAATTTGCTTTAGACGGGAACAAACAGCCTCATTACTACGATGAATTTAAGTTCTGTCCAATGATCAGTCCTTTGTTTGAACACAGTCAACCTTATAACAGCGTTCTTCTCGTCTACAAAGTTTTCTGTTTCTGCTAAATTTTAAAAAAAGCCATTTGAGTACAGATTTTTTCATTATTACCTCCCAATCAGCCAAATTCTAATTGCTGCCCTCTTACACTGAGAAAAATCCCTGTTTTATGCTTGGCACCCAGTCTGACAACAGAAACCAAGATGCAGGTAAAAGACATCATTTGTACCATCGCAGTTATACAAAAGCTGTACGGGCTGTCCGACTTCATTCTAAACATGGCTTGAGATTGTTCATGAAAAGGTCTTTTTTTGCTGTAGATACAAAGATACAAATTCTGCATTTTAAATGTCATTTAGTCCGGCTATTGTTGACATGTGGAATGTCACAAGAAAGTTTTACTGAGGTTCACTTCTCCCTGCATTATAACTGATGTGTTCTGCTGCAGACTGTTAAAGTGAATGGAAACTTACCTGATACAGTCAGATATAAGGTGGACTTATGACGTCCTCTGGTGTTCTGAGCTTCACAGTAATAATTACCACTGTGTTCAGCTCTAACGCCAGTGATGGTGAAGGTCTGTCCTGATGCTATTGGTGAGTCTTCATTCCCCTTGTACCAGGTGTAGTTAGCTGCTGGGTTAGCATCACTGCTGCAGGTCAGATTCACTGAACTTCCCTCCATTATCTCAACAGAGGGACTCACTGACACAGAGGAAAGTTTTGGAGCATCTGAGACACAACAAAACAATTTGTGTAGAAACAATGTGTTAATATTATACTGTAGTATTTGGGAGAACTCCTGTATTAGAAAATGAAAACGTGGCTCACATTGAACATCTAAGAGCAGAGATGTTGAGCTGATCTGTCCATGTTTGTTTTCAGCCTTGCAGTAGTAGATCCCTCTGTCCTCAGAGCGGATGGAGGTGAAACGATAAATACGTTCTGGTCCTTTAATCAGTGCTTGGTTCTCCTTGTACCAGGTGTAGTTAGCTGCTGGGTTAGCATCACTGCTGCAGGTCAGAGTCACTGAACTTCCCTCCATTATCTCAGCATAAGGATTCACTGACAGAGAGGGAAGCTTTGGAGCATCTGGAGGAGATGATGGACCATAAATTACTAAAAACTCAGACACATATTGTCACGTCTCAGCGTGTCAGATCCTGCAGTAGACAGTGACTGAGCAGCAGGCAGAGCAGAAGTTATAGTTTTGTTTCTTTTAAAAATATACTCACATTCCACATTAATAAATGTGTTTTCAGATGTCCTCTTGCCCAGCTGGTTCTCTGCTGTACAGGAATAATTTCCAGAGTCTGAGGCCTGGATGGATCTGAAGACAAGCTGCTGCTGTTTGTTCACCAGAGTTTGGTTCTTGTTCCAGGTGTAGTTAGCTGCTGGGTCTGCATCACTGCTGCAGGTCAGAGTCACTGAACTTCCCTCCATGATTTCAGCAGAGGGACTCACTGACACAGAGGGCACTTTCAGAACATCTGAAGGGGAAACATGAGGGTGTTTAAAGGATGAACAAGACAACATTATGTTGGTCAGATTCTCTAAATGTTATTTACAAAGTGGAGACAACCCACACACTGAAGGAGAGCCGTAGTCCTCATGTCCTTTCAAAGCACAAGAGATGACGTCTCCAGGATTAAACCGGTCTTTATAAGAAATGTCCTCAGTCATGACTTTATTTCCATTTTTGAACCAGACGTAGGAAAGAGAACCGTCTGGACTACAACTGCTGAGACACTTCAGCTCTGCCTCCGTATGAGACTGATGGACTGAGACTCTGGTCACTGATACCTGCAGAGCTGAACATGTGGAGGAAACAGTAAAAAAAAAACACAAATATGAGATGATCTGAACAGCTGTGAACAGCATGATCTCAGACATCATTCACTAAAGCCATTAATGCCCTTAATAAGGCAAAAAACTGAGGTTAAAGTTAGAAGAAAACAACTCGCAGAAACACAGATTTACATGATTATCATCTAAAAACATCTAATCTGATTGGTGAACTACTTTCTGACGATGTATACTTTATAAAACATTTACATTGTGCTGTACTGTACGATTTAGATGATCCTCCCTCAAAGTGACACTTCACAAACTTCACATGACACAATCATTGAAGTACTTCAACCACAGATTTAGCTGGAAAGAAAACGTTGAACACAAAAAACACTCGTTTTCAAACCTATAAACATTTATGTGAAGTGATGGTTTATCTCTAAAACATGAGATACCTGGAACCTCTACATGATGGTGTTTTTAGGTGAGGTGTAAAAAGTGCCCTGCTGTGACTGTTAGTCAAGTCAAGAAATCTTTATTGTCCCCGCAGGGCAATTTTTGGTGCAGCCAGCAGCAAACACAACAAACAAACACAATAAAATGTGATACACAACAATAAAATACACAACAGAAACAACAACAATAACAATAATCAATTAAAATGCAATAAGATACAAAGATAAAAATAAAACCTAAGGAAAGCTGAAATGACCACAAAGAGTGCATTATAAAGGTGTTAAAAACTGTTCTGTATTAAGAAGGCCAATGGGACCCATGATTTTTTGAATCTGTCTGTCCTACATCTAGGCACTTGAAACCTACATCAAGATGGTCGTGTTCACATTACCTGTGACGGTCAGAGTTGTTCCAGGTAAACTGTTCTTCCATTCAAAGCTTCGTGTTTTAAATCTGAAGTGATACTGAGCTGAATCAGCGTCTGTCAGGTTTCTGATTCTCAGAGTGGAACTTCCTCCTTGTACTTCAAGGACTTCAATACGACCTTCATACTGAGAGTTTCCTCTGATGTTCTCAGGCTGTGAAGGAAACTTCTGATAACTACGATCAGGACGGAACCAGAATTTTGATTGAACAGGATTTTCATGACTGTTGTAGATGCAAGAAATGTCCACTGAAGAGCCTTTAGCAGCACAGATCCTTCTGCTGCTGTACACCACTCTGTTGCATGTTTGACCATGAACACCTGAAATATAAAATGGATTTTAATCATCCACATCTTTAACTGCAGCAGAGGTGACACACATATTTAGATACAGAAGATTGTAAAATGCTCCATTACAAGTTAAAGTCCAGTGAGAACATTTCTACATCAGTAAAGTACATAAATATCAGCAGCAAAATGCAGTTGAAGTATTAAAGTGGAGGTTTGGTGCTCTGACAGATTGTTCTGTTATTAATAGTGAAGCATCAGTGTGTCAGCAGCAGGTTACTGTTGGAGCTGCTGCAGGTTTGAACTCCTTCATGTTCACTTTTATATTCAGAGACAGCACATAAATCTGAGGACTTTTAACATGATTAACAGGAGAAACAAGACAAGATAACTAAGTTCTGATACTCAATCAGTTTTCAAGTTTTTAGACTTTTCCTCTGATTTATTTATTTATTTATTGAAGGGGATCCTCATTAGAGCAGCAGAGCTGTCGCTATTCTTCCTGGGGTCCAATAAATAGAATTCAGTGGATACCAACGTCGCTTTGAATTACAAAGTCGGAATGCAGCATTTTAAAAAAAATATAACCATTGTCAAAAAAACAATAAATACACATATCTATATCTACATATGGGGCTGCTCAGTGGAGTAGTGGTTAGCACTTTCCCCTTGCAGCAAGAAGATCCTGGTTCAAATCCCGGCCTGGGATCTTTCTGCATGGAGTTTGCATGTTCTCCCTGTACATGCGTGGGTTTTCTCCGGGTACTCCGGCTTCCTCCCACAATCCAAAAACATGCTGAGGTTAATTGGTTACTCTAAATTGTCCGTAGGTGTGAATGTGAGTGTGATTGTGTGTCTGTATATGTAGCCCTGTGACAGACTGGTGACCTGTCCAGGGTGTCCCCTGCCTTCACCAGAGTCAGCTGGGATAGACTCCAGCACCCCCCATGACCCTAGTGAGGATAAAGTGGTGTATAGAGAATGGATGGATCTACACATACTTTTATATACAAATATATACACATATATACTTGAATTTATAAACCTGATGCTTGATTGTTGCTGAGATGTTAGATCATTTGAACTTTTTTTTAAAGAAACCACATGAGAAGTTCAGATTAAAAATCACTATTTGGTGAAGCTGCTAAAAATTAATGACATGCAAATTGGTCATCTGACCTGGGTATGGGGGGGAAAGTGTGTTCCTGACTAAATATCTACAGCATTGTGTTGAATTAGTGTCAGTATTTGAGGGCTCAGTGTAAGAATACAGCACTGAGAGATAAAAGGAGCTGCTCCTCAGCCTGTGAGGGATTCTGCCACTGATGACTAAGTTTAGGCCTGAACCAGAACTTTTATGGTCATAAGTAGAAGAAATGTGCATTGATGGTACAGAAGCTTCTGTCCAAGTGTCAGAAGTGACCACAAAAAACAGCAAAAACAATCCAAAGCGTTTTAAACCATCACTTTAACTGCATGTTTATCTGAGGTTGTGTTTGCAAGTGGGATTCTTTTTAAAGACATTTTAAATAATATGAAACAGAAAAGCATATTTCAGTGTTTTTAAACAAAAATAGAAATTAGAGCACACACACTCAGGATATTAACAGGTTTACTGTAAGCGTATAAAAACCTTCTAGAAGAGACTTTCCACAGTGTGGACCTCTTTGTCTATGATGCTTTGCTCTGTGGCTGCTGGAACCTGAAAACACCTGAACTTGGTTTATGGCATTTTCTGTCTTATGAGCATCCTCAACAACAACTCTGTCTCAGTGCCTTCATAGCAGCTCACTGAGCTCTTTAGCCGTGACTTCTAGTGAACTGAAGAATAGAAAACTACTGCATCAGCTGGACAGGACATTTTTAGAACACATGTAAATAAAAAACTTTGACATTCTTCACCATTCTCAGCGAAAAGGCTTCATCAGATGTTTCTGTGTGTTAGTAAAAGACTGAGCAGTAAACTCACACACTGCAGGAGAAGGGAAACCCTCAGATCCTCGTACAGCACAGGACATGCTGTCTTTAGAATAAAAGGAGTCTGAATAAGTCGATGTTTGGGTCCGAGTTTCCTCTCCATTCTTGTACCAGACGTAGGAATAATGAGCAGGTAGAAGACATCTGCTGTGACATTCCAACGTTGCAGAGGTATACCAATAAGAAGAGTATTCAGATGATCTCCTCACAAGAATTTGTAAATCTGTATTTTTGAGGACAACAGAATAAAAATGTTTGGACTTTTATCCAATACTGGTATCACAGAACACACAGCGTCAGAATGACAAACATAGTTCATATTATTTTGTAATTCATAAATAAATTACTGCAGAGTCGTACTAACACACATTCTAAGACAAAATAAAGACATAAACCCAGTAATATTTGTACATGAGTTACAACTAAATATATACATTCCTGCATCTAGTCCCTGTTAATGGTAGATAGTTTCAGTACCTGTGACGGTCAGAGTTGTTCCAGGTAAACTGCTCTTCCATTCATCCTGGTTTGTGATGAATTTGAAGTGATACTGGGCTGAATCAGTGTCTCTCAGGTCACTGATTCTCAGAGTGGAGTGTCTTCCTCCTGTGTCAATCACCTCAACACGGTCTGCATACTGGGAGTCTTTTCTGATGTCTTCAGGTTCAGAGGAATTCAACCACTGATGACGTTGTTCAGAACTAAACCAGAACTTTGATCTGATCGATCTGATGCTTTGATATGTGCAAGAAATGTCCACCGATGATCCTCTGACAGCACAGATCCTTCTGTCAGAATAAATCACTCTGTTACAGGTTTCACCATGGACACCTGAAAGACAAAACCTCTTTTTAAGGATAGAACTTTTAAAACGTGTCACAGCAGTAAAACAGAGCATTTATATGATTGTTGTGTTACTGTCAGCAGCAGCATTAGTAGAGCTGAATAGAAGAAGATGGTGTAGAATGAGGAACAGAGGTTATCTATAGTGTGAATATGTGCAGTGATGGAACAGAATAATTTGCAGAATGTGCCACCAGATGGTGTTATATCAGTGAAAGACTGAGGAGTGAACTCACACACTGGAGGAGAAGGGAAACCTTCATGTCCCTTTATAGCACAGGAAATGCTGTCAGTGGAAAGAAAGGAGTCTGAAAAAGAAAATGTTTCTCTCCCGATGTTCTGTCCATTCTTGTACCAGACATAGGAAGAATCAGGTAGTTGACAGTCGTTGTCACAATAAAATTGTGTCCAGCCAGAAGGGCGCGTTACTGATTTGATCACCTGCAGACCTGAATTAATGAAGAAGGAACAGAACATCATGTTTTCTTCATATGCACGTGTAAACACACAAACATCTTCACAGCACCCATAAAAATAATTCTCATTTTTGTCCCCTGAGAACAGCAGAAAGTGAAAAGAATGTAATCTCAGTGGTTCTTTAGCTAAAGATTGAGTCTTTCATTACAGTGGCTGCACCACATAAATGTAATTTTTGTTGGAAAGTCCAGTGACAGCATTAGAATAAGTCTAAACAGATGATTACAATATTTTACTGTATTCTTACAGAAAAATAACAATTTTTCAGCACCAATGGCCTTTTAAAAACTGAGAAAAAAAGGCCATTCATCCAGTTCTCATTTGAACAAAAGTTCACATTTCAGCCAAAAGTCATCAAAACATGAATCTTTTAGTTTTTCTCCACCACACATCAACAGCTCTGTTCCATGACACTGAAAACTTAGATAAAAAGAACAGAAGAAGTATTTAAGTATAAATGTTACCTGTAACAGACAGAGTGACTCCAGGTGAACCAGTATAACCGTCATAGTTTGTTATGAACCTGAACTTGTACTCAGCTGAGTCACTCTTTCTCAAATCTCTTATTCTCACAGTGCAGCTGTTCTGGTCGCAGTAATACTGAACACGACCTGTGTAGTCTGAGTCTGTTCTCAGATCTACAGGGCCAGTGTAAAACACTTTGGTGAACCAGATTGCTTTCTCAACTCTGTAATTTCCTGTTGATGGGTATGTGTAGGTGCAGGATATGTTCACTGTTGATCCCTCCAAAGCACAGATGTGAGTATGAGTGTACGTCACTCTCCAGCCACTCTGACCCTGAACCACTGCAACACAGAGCACAAACCACAATCACATCTAATGACAGATTTTCATGTTTTCTGTTGGTGCATCAGTACATAAACCTGCAGGAGAAGTGAAATTATTCCACATTTTCATCTCACTGAGAGCCTGAGACCAACCAGACTGTAGTCTCAAAGTCCTCATCACAGATTTGCTGGACCAACATACAGAAGGTCATCCCTTGATCCAATTGCACAGAAGCACACCGGCTGCTCAGACAGACAACTATTTGCTGATAGTGTAACAATAACAAGGTTAGATTCAGCCTGCCTCTTTCCTCTCAGACACAGTATACGACCTCAAAGACAGAGAGCCTCTGCAGAGTTGATACTGGCAATGCACTTGTTACATCAATTCTCCTGAATTCAGTAAAACTTATTCATCTCAACATCAGCCATCTGTGTCTCCTGAGTGTTCCTGAGTTCGCCTCCCGGTTTCCTCACCTGACATCGCAGAATTCTTTAACAGGTGACACAAAGGTGTTCATTATGAAACACAGCATCTGAGCACTTTTAAATAACTTCACATCTGATAACACAAACTGATGACAGTATATGAACCTGAGACCTAAGAATAGACACAGGCTTCAAAACTTATCATCAGATCTGTTTCATCTTGTTTCTAATCCCACTCATGGCAGCTGTGAATCAGTGAGCTAAATCCAGTGTAAATGATGATCTACGTTACCTGGAATCAAGAGAAGGAAAACTGTAAAGGCACTTCTTCCTGCTGGTGAACTCATAGCTGCTCCTCTCAGCTGTTCCTCCGGTGGCTTCAGCAGCAATAAAACATGTCAGAAAGAAATTAACCAAGACGAGAGATATCCGTCCAGTCAAACACTTGTACTTCTACTTAAAGATGGAGTGACTGGAAGTGTAACCGTCCTCTGTGGTCAGGACTGTGAGCAGAAATCAGAGCTCATGCTGCTATAAAATCACACTTCCTTCCTTTTTCCCTTATTAACATGCAGAAGAGCCGTTAATGATCAGATGTATGATCTGCAGTACTTGTCACAGTGAGAAGAAGCTCCATCAATCCTCTGCTTGTCGTAGTTCCATTCATATCTGCTGCTCTCATCTCAGTGTGAGTCAGTAAAACACGTCTGTACATTACTAATGTCATTTGAAATCAATGACTAACACCGCTGAAGGTTCTCTTAAAAAGATAACTTTCCCCAGAGGCCTGTAAGCAGAAGACGGAACTTCTGGTTATACCTCTATAAATATGCCTGATTTCCTTCCTCTTTTCTTCATTTGTATGCATGATTGGTCAGATACTGTTAGAAAAAAAACAAATGAACCTCTTCAGTGTTGGAAATATAAACTGTTTTTTATGATGTGTTTCAGACACCGTTAGAAACTAGTCTGAGGCTTGTTAGAACCAACCTGAACCGTCTTTGTCACTTCCAGTAAACGGAAGAGAGACATGAAAAAAGAAGAAGTTTTAATTTTGTTTCACCGCTATTTCTTTAAATGTGGAAAGAGTCTCAAACACTGAAGGGTTCCCACACTGATCACTGCTAAGATACACAGTTACTGTCAAAAACTGCAAAGCCAAGAAAACTATCGCTGGTGATAAGATATAAATTATAAAATATAAAAGCATTTCTGGTAAAGCAAGCTTTGCTAAATTTAGAAAATACAATAAATTATTGTTTCATTGAACTAAACTTCTGAAAAGGAGGACAGAAATGTGATTGTATGAGTTGAACAAAAGTCAGAGTTAAATGTGAAACAGTTTTTTTTAATGCAACCAAAACTGCTGAGCTCAGAAAAGGTCCATTTAAATGTAAAACTGCAGCTCAGAGTGTAACGAACAGATCAGCCTCTGAACATCCCTGATAGTGATTCAAATATGTAAAAATGTCTGGGATAAAGCTGACTATATCTGACCTTAACAGAGCTGTGCCATCAGGAAATGACACTTCCTTTGATTCTATGCATTATATGGACTCCAGTTATTAATGTTAGATATTTTCTTGTTTGTGTGATATTCAAATAGATGAGACGGTTTGCGGCCATGACGATGTTTGCGGTTTTTCAAAGAGCTTTTTTTTTGGTGCTCTTCAGGTCTCAGCGGTATTGCATGGAAAGGAAGCTGCTCTATTTGTTTAAGAGCAGGACACTGATTTATTTTCTTCATTACATTGACATTTCACACATCATGTTGGACTGAAGAAATCAGAGCTGCTCTTTCTTCAATTCACACTGTCAAAATTAATCAGCCACATTATATTTCATAGCGTGGATCAGTGAAGTCTGCAAACCCTCCATGAACAAAGAAACTGGCAGTCTGACAGAATGTTATTTAACATCATTCCAGTGGCTGTTGTACCCTTCCCCTGGGCTGTAATGGTACAGTCTACACCAAAAACAGCACAGAAATAGAAAATTATAATAATTACTGTGAAGAAAAATGTATTTCTGAACCCCAACCTCAATCTGAACTAGTTTCAAAGCACTTTTTAGTGAAAAAAAATGAGAAATTCACAAATTCAGTTGGTAAAACGTGTATTGATATTAACATTGAGCTCTGGTTCTAGCTCCTCTACAAACATGCTGTGAGTTGAATTAATCTCAGAGTTCAGACTGTTGATGCTGCTGAGGAACAAAAAAAAGTCACTGTTTTTGGACCTTCTGAATACTGAGTAGACGTTTATCTGCTCTGTGGACGCTCAGAAACACATCAGTCAGTGTATATGTAAGCGCTATACTCAATCCAGTTTACAGTCAGAAATCTAAAGTTCAGAGGTCTCTTCTTCTATAAGAAGAGTCTCTCCTTAAACAGGCCACATGGAAATGCGACTGTGCAGAACCCCGCCTGTTATTGGCTGAGCCAGTGGCTTCTGGTTTCCATGGAGACGACACAAAGCTGGAGACCTCAGACAGTTTCAGCGTAGAACTTTAGATTTCTGACTGCAAACTGGATAGAAACACACTCTGTTGAATATATATTTGCGTATGTCCTGTATGTTAACATGTAAGAAAATATTCAAGTCACAGGATGTTTGTAGAGGAACTAGAACCAGAGCTCAACGCCATGACATGTTATTAGTAAACGTTTTACCAACTGAACTAGTGATGTGTCAGTAGGCTTTTAGAGCTCTAACTGAATGACTGGAGGCAGCTCCTCCATGACACCTTCATTTCTTTTCTACACACAGACAGAGAGGCAACACAGTAAAATTTGGATGCATTTCAATTCCATGGAAAATACAAAGGCAGGATGTGGAGTATGAAAGGTTAAAATCTCATATCGAGGATTAGGGCTGGGTGATAAATCGAATTAATTTGATTAATTCACCTTTTTAAAACCTGACGATTTGAAAATTTGCCAAATCATAAAATCGAGGCGAGCTTAAATATATAACAATACAGATTCTTCTTCTGCCTTTCACGACTTGTGCGCTGGCGTTTGCTTCCGCCTCTCATCTCCTTCCACTAAAACACTCACCCCCCCGTCATGGTGGACAGAACAGCAGACGAAGAGTTGGTGTCGAGAAAAGGGCCTCATGTTACATCGATTAATATGGAAGTGGTTCGGCTTTGACAAGACTGACGCAGAGCAAACTACAGTCATGTGCAAGGTTTGCAAAAGTACTGTGAAAACGAAGAGTAGCAGAACAACTAACCTCTTTCAGCACCTCGGACAGAGGCATCCTAAAGAATGGGAAGAGTGCTGCAGCTACGGGAGTGCGGCATGGCTAGCACTAGCCATAGCAAACAGACCGCAAAGAAACAACAAAAATCCATTAAAATCGTAATCATCCAAGGTGACTAAAAAAAAAAAAATAAATAAATAAATATCAAGATTTCATTTTTTGGCCATATCACCCAGCCCTATAGAGGATCTACAAATAACCTGCACAGAGACATTACAAGTGGAAGTGAAGCTGCTGCTCATGGAAGTGCCAGTTTGTCTACAGCTTATCCAGTAACCATGACAACCACCTCCACCGTCTGAGACATTTAGTGCAAAAGGCTATGACTGATGAGTGATTCTTTAAGCTTCTCTGTTGTTTCACTGTAAAGAGTTAAAAGTTTATGAACACGATACAATCAGAGATTGGACCTTTTCATCAAACTGAGATGGGTATACGTTTTCATACTTTAAAATTAATTTCTTGCTGCCCGCTGTTCCATCTTGAGTGTAATCAGCCATACAAATAATAGACACTTGATATTATGTATGTTGCACATTAAGATTTCTTTGTACACATAATTCTACATCATTGTTGGTAATAAATAAATTTAAGAAACAGAAAATCTCAGGAGCCAGTTGGAAGCAGAAGGAGTTGTCTCTTTTTAGTGAGCTGAGCCATCAGAACTGGTTCCATTAAAAGAACTGGAATTCCCATCATTATAAACTCCTTTACTGATGTAAACTGACTTTAGTACTTGAATCATCTTCAGCTTCATCAGTAAATGGAATGCATTGCAGAAGACCAAAGTTGTCGACTGGTCTGTCTCTTTGTGGAGAACAACATGCAAATAAAAATATGTCAATGAATAGCATCAAAATGATCCCCGCCCTGCAAAAAAGAACAAGAAAAAAGACAAAAAAGCATGAGAGGGAACCAGCATTTCTTCCCATGACTAGTTACTGGTGTTATTCCACAAACAGCCTCGTTTAAGTGGATTCCTTTAACCCCTTAAACTTCAGTGTCCCGCCGGCGGTACACCTACTAATTTGCATAGGAATTTAAAGAATGTCCGACGGCTGCAAACACGATTATATAAACACTATACACCGATGGAAAGCTTAGATTCTCATGAATCCGCCGGTATAAACCACTTTCAGATGTGATTACCACAGCGGGTGAGAAAAACACATTTGTCCGACAAACGACGAATATCCATCCATCCATTCTCTGTACACGGCTTCAACGCACACAGCGCGACTCACATTTCCGGGTTCATTATTACACACAGATGAAAATATTCCACAAAAAACGGCCATAATCCAACCTTGGACATCCAGACGACACAAGCCAGTAAACTATTTTATCCAAAACATGTCCTGAAGTCGGTATATAATCCACGAATCGGTCGTTTTCAAGGAAATGCACCTCGCGATGCCCGTCCAATATTCCCTGTATTTCTCATCATATTTTTTATTTACAAATAGAATATTAGCGATTTTTGTACTGAAAATGGCTGGAATTGGCTGCAGCTTAGTTTTGACAGTGTTGCTAGAAGTGAACAGAATATTTCACTTGTGGCTTCTACAGAGAGCACTGACGGATCAAAAGCAGCACGACAAAACATTGTGTTAGAGTCACGTACAGAGGATATTCTAACAGAAAACACAGAGCAAGTGTTCACAAATTCATGAGCCAAGCTGTCCATAAAACATCACAAAATCACCTAAAAAAAAAAAATTGTCACGTTCAGTAGATGGGATTCCTCCAGAACACTACGATGGAAGAGCGTTGGCTTTTTGTGTAGTTCACTGCAGCACTGACACAACAACCACAACTATCCATGGGTTGAAACAACTACAAGCACTGATGACAGAACATGGATGTAAACCTGCTGAAGATAAAGAATTCAATCCATTACAGCCATTTTTCGGTTCTCATCTTCTTCAGTGAGTCATTTGTTTTTCTCTTTGCCTTAAAAATTGGTGTAGTTTGGAAAAAGAAAACCTGTTCATGCAAAGATCCACCCTCAACTGATTTAATGACATCTAGAACAAACAGCCACAGAAAAGAAATGAAATGAGGGACTTGTGAGAAACTACAACTATTATTAGAATATATTGCTTTCCAAAGAGATTAACCTGAAAATCCTTGCAGAAATATTTCCTTTTGGACGTGCAATAATCATTTGTGAAAACATCCCATAAGCAGGAACTCCACATCCAAACTACATGCAAAGTGTGACAGCATGCGACTTAAACTACAGTAATCTATAGTGTCAGTGCTAATAATAATAATAATAATAAAGAATTTGACCAATGTTGTGCTTCCATGAAGCGTGACTTTAAGATCTTTAGCTCACAAACACTCAAACATTCAGCTTCTGTTCTGAGAGTTTCACTGAACCCAGGAAGGACGAAGAGAGATTTTTTAAAAATTAAATAATCGTCTCAACATTTGAATTCATGTCCTGCTCTTAAATATTTTTGCCCTCTATTGGATACAGTGACATATCAACTGATACACAAAGTTGGTCAGCAAAGCAGCTAGCAGTGATGAAACATCAGCAGCATCAAAGCTGCATGTTGTGGAAGAGTTTTGGTCGCTGGTGGAGAAAAGACCTCAGCGCAGAGGAACATCTTGAGGCCAGTGTTAGACTTCAACTCTGATACTTAGAGAAGTGGACAAAGACGTTCATTTAGGTGCGTCATGTCGTTTCTGGTCCTGGTGTTGTCAGAGCTGGAACACCTAAATGGAACACAGCCGCTGGACATGCAAAGACAAGCTAAACTAGCTGCTGTCATTTTACCAACTAACCTGATGAAGACATCAGGATCAGTTTCCTCCTCCTCCTCAGTGAAACACTTCACTGCTTTCACTAGTAAACAGACTCTCAGTAGATGTTACACTGACTTATGTACATCAGGAGGTTTTATGGGAAAGTGGAGGCGAGGATTATCGTGGAAACAGAGTTTTACTGAGTATTCAGCCTCCACAGTTAGGGGGTGAATAAATATTTAGATAAAATTTCTGCTGAGTCCATCCCAACATGCTGAACTAGAATGATATGAGATGATTAAAGACGTGATGAGGAAGCAGAAGCAGGATGATGGTCACTGTTAGATCTAATCTGTTCATGATGGGACCGCATGCAGCCTCTGGAAAATGTTTGCTTTCACTCATTCACCAACAGAGGGCGCTCTGACGCCAACCATCACTTTCTGGTTTCCAAGGAAACTTTGAAACATCAGTTCACAAGTTTCTGAAGCCAATTCACACAAGATGTTCACCCAAACACGTACTTTAACACCTTGAGGGTTTGGTTTAAAATGTGCATAAAATCACCTGTAATTCTGTGACATCATCATTCTACAGGTGATGTGGCTTCCTGATGAGTAGGAACGTCACACTTTGGTCAGAGTCAGAATGCATCAGTGCTCTGCTGACAGGACTCAGAAAACTCCAGCACCAAGACAGAAAGCCTGTGGAACACATTACTGCTGATATCATCATCATCATCACACTGCATCCTTTGTTGTTCAGATTTATAGAGCTCTGCTGGATAAACTCCATCCTGGATGAGGAACATGCATCCAACCATCTGCAGCTTGTTCTAGGACACACAAACCTACTGTTTAGTCCATCCCTGAAAACTGTGGATCATTTCTCATGATAGATTATTTTAAAAGGACTGTTCTGACCAAAGTGTCAACCACTGGAGCTGAGAGCTAAAACCAACACCAGAGGGACAAAAAACAATCGTTCACTGGAGACTGGCTCCTAAAGAGTCCATCCTCATCGACCTCCGTGTTCCAGTGAACAACTTTACAGCAGAAACCAACCCGTTTACAGCCTGGAACTAAAACAGTTCTGGTCTCTGAAGCTGATCTGTCCACTCATGACAAACGCTGACACTTTCTGAGCATGTGCCAGAAAAGTCCTCAATCTTATTTAAACCTTTTTCTCAGGACATTCTCATGTTCTCACCCTTAATAAAATAACGTCCAAACACTTTCCAGGAATAATTCATGTCTAAGAAATGTTTCCCTTGTCAAATAAAGGTTTTAAATATGTTTAAAAATGTCCACACTTTAGACAAAATGTAAACATGTCCAATAAATATGGTCACTTTCCACGTTCAAAAAAAAAAAAAATTGGCAAAAACACCTTCAGTTTCAAAAAAAATGTCCCAATTTCCCAAAACATGTCACAGAAAAATGTCCAACTTCTCAGATTTTCTTGCCTACCAAAACACTGTTTTTCATTTGAAGAAAAACTGTTTTTTTGAAGTTTCCATTTTCCAGATCTGTCTTTACATCAAAGTCTGAGAAACGTCATCTCCCAAAAAGCCAAGTATCACATTATTTAATTTCATATTAATTCAACTGTAAATGTCGGTTTCAATGTGAACATGAAGCAATTAAATGTTGAAAAGGTTCCAAAGAAACCTCAGCAGGAAGCAGACTTCCCAGCATGCATTTCTTCCAGTAAAACACCGTTTTGTAGCTGAGAATACTGATGATGGAAACCATCTTTCACATATTAAATTAAGTTGCAGTTGTTCCGTCTCATGATGATGAAAACTGAACCATAACTTCAGCTCACATCAGAACAACCAAACATCTTCATCCTGACTCTGCTACAAACAAAGTTTTTTCCTCTGAAATTCTTCACACTGAGATGAAGAAAAAGAACGAAGCAGAGAAAAGTAACGTCTTAAAGAACCAACAATCACTTTACTTGTGTGACATGGAGGAATCAGAGATCTGGAT
Source organism: Acanthochromis polyacanthus (assembly GCF_021347895.1). NCBI lineage: Eukaryota > Metazoa > Chordata > Actinopteri > Pomacentridae > Acanthochromis > Acanthochromis polyacanthus. The sequence goes on along the minus strand of NC_067115.1, from coordinate 1,820,326 downwards.
TCTACATTTTCATTGAGCTTTGATCCAGAAGGACGAGCTGCTGCTGCATTCTGGATCATCTGCAGAGGTTTGACCGTGCATCAGGGAGGGAGGAAGGAGCTGCAGGAGTCCACCAAGGGGAAGCACTGTGACATCAGGGAGGTCTTCTTTCTGAACCAAACACAGGAAACGCTATGAAACAAGCAGAAACTTAAATAGATCAGTGAGAAAGAAACCAACCTGTAGACATCAGTGGGTCACAGAGGCGTCTTCATCAGGCCTTCCTCTTCCTCCTCAGCATCTTCCATCTTCATCCATCAGAAGGCCTCAGATCAAGTCCTCCAACCATGACCAGTCATCTCCAGCTCTCCAACCAGACGTGGTTCCTCTCCTCGTCCGTCCTCTGAAGTGGGAGCGTCTTCGTCCCACTTTCAGGACATCAAACTTGGAGTCATCCTCAGCTAAAGAACAATCCCATTTCATTAAAGTGCAACGCAGTGAGTCCACAGGAGATCCAAACGCTGGCCAGAAAGTCCACATCTGTCCAACAACTGCCAGAGACGATGCAGCAGTCTGTAAGAGTCCAGAGCAGGCGTCCTGCTCGTTGTAGAGCTCCTTAATCGTCCCATCGTCAGTTCAAGTTTCATGTGATTTAATCACGTTCAGCTCTACTGTCCATGGAGCAGACCAGAGGAGCTGAAGATCTGATCTGTAGATGCACGAGTTCTTCACATAGACGGCATGTAGGAAACACAAAAACACAACCAAACACTAGAATACAATCTGCTTCATGACTTCAATAAATGGAGGCAGCAGCTCAATGGTCAGAAGAGCAGAGAACTCAGAAATGACAGAATGACGTCCAAAAATAAAGAATAAAACAGGAATCAGCAACATGTTTAAAGTGTGTTACCAAAAATAAAGTTATCCAACCATTTACAGTTTGTATTGTCTCATTTCCCATCTTATTTTGTGTCTTTCAGAAAGTTCTTTTCCAATTTTGAATCTCCATGTTTTAATCATTTCATGCTTTGTTTATCTTTGTTGAATTAAAGTACAGATATTAAACTACATTTTGACAGCCTCTACAAAGCTTTTGCTCTACTCTGCACATCAGTTTCATACACATATCCTGCTGTAAACATCTACTGGATCTGAGCCACGCTGCATTTATTCTCTGCCTGCAGTTCAACTGAACTCTCAGGATTTTTACTTTAACTGGCTTTTATATTGCTCCTACCTGGCAAAGTCTATCATGTGTATCCTCATAATTATCCCCTAAACATGTCAGAATGGGCCGTTTGTCCCGATCACACCATCAGCTGAGTCCCAGAACCAGATGGATCCTCGTCTGGTTTTGAAAACTGCACAACTGTGGCGCCGTCATTTCTAGTTCTGACGTTTGTTCTGAGTCTTAGAGCTCGGCCGTCGTCCAACCAGAGGAGGAGGGGAAGGAGAAAAGCCTTGCCATCTTCTGATACGAGTCGACTCTGCTGACCTCGTTCTCTGCAGCTCAGAGACGACCTCGCCCAAAGAAACCCGATCTGAAGCACCATTTATTCACAAAAACAAATGCTCCAGGATATCAAATTTACAACTGATTCTGACATGCTTGGTCTTTATGACTGACTGGAGGCTCATGAGGCGTCTAAAAGAAGCTCTGAAGATGGAATTGAAAGTGCTTTACAACACAATGATCTTTGTTTTTAAAGCATTTCCTGACATTTTAGAGCCTAAATCATATGAAAAAAGAATCAGTGAAGGTAATGATTAGTCTCAGCTCCAGAATGAACCTTCAAACCAAACTCCATTTAAAAAAGTTCACATTTAAGGCTAGATGGAAAACATTTATGAATCCTGATGGAATTGTCAAAGCTGACTCTTTTAGTTAAACTAATTAGAAACTTAATTTAACATTTGGTGAGAATGAAGTCAGAAATGACCACTAGTAACGGCTAATAAATGACAAGTAATTAATGTTAACAGCTGCAATGATTAATAATTATCATGTTTTGGGGGGAAGTAAATTCTATGATTGCAGCTTCTTAGATGGGGAATATATTGGGGTTTTTTTTTCCACAACTCTGTTACAGTAAACTGAATCTTTGGGTTTCCTAAATTAATGTGGAAAAACAAACATCTATACACACATTAAAATACAGTGACACGAAACAGGTTAAAAAGAACGAACACGGAATAAAGAAAGATTTAAATCAGTATTTCCATCATTAGTCATGCTGTGATCATCCAATCACTGCATCTTTCAAAGACAAGTCAGGAGTTTTCACAGGAAGCAAAAATAAAATCCAGTTCATTTATAAAAACCACATTTACAAGCAAAACATTTTAAACAGCACAGCTAAAGAACCTACAACATTATAGAGCCAATCCAAAGAGAAAAACATAAAAACAGCTCAAACTGTGTGCTGTAACTGATTTCAGAGTCCTGAGGTTTAATCAGAGCAGGACGACGTTCTTCTACATGTCTGAGCTTCTCCAGGTGGAGCTGCTGTTCTCGTCACCACAAAACAGAAAATAAAGCCAAACTTCAGCATCACTGAGCTTTAAGTCGTCTCTGTCAGGTTTAGTCCCTCCAACAACCCAACCGACGCCCCGCTGTAGAAAACAGCCGTACTAACCACGCTACGCTTTACAGGCGTTTGTTACAGCCGCCTGCAGGGAGGCCTCCCAGAATAAAACCCTGAAGGAGAACTCGATCCGCCTGTTGGAATTAAAGCTGGCAGAGCGACAGCAGCCACAGATCAACTGCAACACGCCATCAGAGGACGACGAGCATTAAAGTGGAGACCGTGTGGACAGCAGCTCATCTGGACTCTGGATAACTGATAGTTTTCTTTACAATCATCCATTTACAGCCTATATGACATCTTAAGCTTAAGGTTTAATTTAGGCCAATAGATTTATGTAGAAACAAAAAAAAAAGTCACGTTAAAGTTATTTTTCTGCTTTAAATCACAACATCTGTTTTAAAATGTCCCGTATGAAAAACAGTGATTTAACTAAACAATGTTTTATAAGTTTACAACAAATGGAGAAAAAACAGCTAAAAGCACAAACATTTAAATCAACTTTAACTGAACCTGACGTCAATCACCATGCAGCACTTTGAACAAATCAAGTTTAAATTCATTTATAAGCAACTGACAGAACAGATTCAGGAACATCAACTGAATGAAACAAGAAAAGGTAAAATAAGACCAGAAATAAACTGTTTTTAAAAAGCTGGACAAGGTGATCATTGTAAAAACACTACAATAAATGGTAGAACATTATGATCATCAGCAGCAAATAGGAACATAATACAGTCAATAGAAACGACAATATATATATAAATGGTAAATGTAGGAAAGAAACTAATCTCAAAGTCAAACACTGTAGAAAACCGTAAGTTATCCTAAATATTTTTGAAATGAATGTCTGATTAACATAATTCCATAAAACCTGCTTTTCTATTCCTGAAGCTCATCTCCATATTTAAGGTGGATTAGTTTAAATACTTGTTAGTTTTATGGATCGTTCACTACATCCTCCAGTCGTTACACTCAACTCAAACTACTGCAACACTGAATGTTCTAAAGTTAATTCATTTGTGTCCTTTATTAGTGTCCTTATTGATAGTGTATATACTGCATCCCTCACCTCTTTAATTTATAGTTGTGTTTTATTTCTGTCACTCTGCTGCAGATTTCTCCTTGTGGAACTAATAAATGATATTCTATTCTAATACGATAGAGAAAACTAGCAGCGTTTAGAGCACTACCTGGAGGGGAAAACACATAAAAGCAAGGTTAGAGCACCAATATGAATCCAATCTGGTGACATGAGCCCTTTCTCAGACGTGCACTTCTTCATGTTAATCTGACAGAATGCGTCGCTTCACGTCTGAATTTAGAGAATTAGAGTCTGGTTCTGACAGACTGGTGACCTGTCCAGGGTGTGCCCTGCCTTCACCCGAGTCAGCTGGGATAGAGTCCAGCACCCCCCATGACCCTAGTGAGGATAAAGCGGTGTATAGAGGATGGATGGATGGAGTCTGGTTCTGGTGTGAACAACTAAAGCCTCTGGGCAAACATTGAGGAGTGTCCACTTCAGACTAATGAAGCAGCAAAGCTGTGAAAAAGGGCTTCAGATGGCGAAGTAGAGAGACGGACGACTCCTGGTGTTTTTATACATAGAATCAGTGGCTGAAAGAGAGATTAGACAGAAGACAAAGACCCCAGAAAAACAAACAAATAATGACTTACTGTGTGCTGATGTGAAGATAAGCTGACCAGATGATCACCTTCAGTCAGACATCAGGGTGGTTGGACACTGATCCTCATCTGCTGGAGATTCAATTCAGACTGGATTTTGTAACAAGAGGACATATTTGGATCTCTGAACTCATTTGATTTGTTAAATTGATTTGACTCAGTGGTTAGCACTCACCTTGAAGCTAGAATGAAGGAATCATGGCCTGATGAGGTAAATTACCTAGAGATTAGAAAGACAAGGCAGACAGGGAGAGGGGTGTGGCCACTAGAGAGGGGCGTGGTCATGCTAGACAGACAGGTGCAGATAGAAACAGGGACAGGAGCTGGACCAACAGGTAGGTGCTGGACAGACAGGAGATAACAGACCAGGATTACTGAAGGCTTCTTCTACAACATGATAGCCGTGACTAAACTAACACGACGGTCTTCACAGTTCTGATGTTTGGCAACCGGCCATGAAGGACAGAGAGATCCAGATAAAACCCAACACCAGAAGCAACATTTAAAGACAGGTACCACTTACTTTGAGTAGATCAAAATGAAATGTCTTCTCCAGCATGGCTTCAAACTACGGAACGGCGGCCATGCTGGACGACGCATGGCGTAAATGAAATGGACAGAGACGGGCGGAAGAAGCGGCATGGCGGCCATGACAGGAAAGAAACGGCACGGCGGCCATGTTGGAAGGACAGAACAGGTCGGCACGGCGGCCGAGGAGAGACAACCCAGCAAAATAAGGAAGGAAACAGGACTTACCGGACATCGATCATCTACGACGCAAATGTTGGAACCAACGACTGAACTACGGGGAGACGAACAACCTGGAAGGAAAAGTTACAACAGCTCCCTGATCACATCCTGACTTTAAGAGAAATGGAAAGAGGCAACGGAAAACAAAGGATAGAAAGGCCACAGTGGCCAATAATAAACAAAACAGCTCACAGTTTGTAGATTCCACCTGAAAAACAGAAAGAATCAGTGGTGAGTCATTGCAGACAGGTGAGGTTTAGACAAATAAACAGTAGATAACAGCATAAATCTCAATCATGAGTCTGGATTGAGGTTTCTTGCTTGATAATATAAAAACATGAAATTTAGGTTGTTTTTAGAAATATTCCACCATAAATCTTTGAATGTTGACCTAAAAGGTTGGTTTCTTTAAGTATTCCACCTACAAGGTCCTCACATCCACCTAAAGGAACATTCCACCTTAAATCCCTGGACATGCTCCTAAAATGTTGGTTTAACAACCAAGTTAGTATGAGGAATATTCCACCTGAAATGTAGACCTGAGAAGTTGGTTTGGAAGAATATACCATCCCAAACATCCCTACATGGAGACCAAAAAGATGGTTTGGAAGAAAATTCCACCTAAAATGTAGACCTAAAAGGTTGATCTGATGGTTTATTCTACCCAACATCCTGGAACATTTACCTAAGTTCAGTTTAATGGTATATTCCCAGAAGAACCCTTGAACATTGGGCTCAATGGCATATTCCACCCAAAATACTTGTACACACGTGGACAAAATTGTTGGTACCCCTCAGTTAAAGAAGGAAAAACCCACAATTCTCACTGAAATCACTTGAAATTCACAAAAGTAACAATAAATAAAAATTTATTGAAAATTAAATAATCAAAAACAGCCATTACTTTTGAATTGTTGATTAACATAATTATTTAAATAAACAAACTAATGAAACAGGCCTGGACAAAAATGATGGTACCTCTATAAAAGATTGAAAACTATTTGACCAGAGTGACATGATTAACTCAGGTGTGTCATTTAATTGACATCACAGGTGTTTCCAAACTCATAATCAGTCAGTCTGCCTATTTAAAGGGAGACAAGTAGTCACCCTGCTGTTTGGTGAAAAGGTGTGTACCACACTGAACATGGACAACAGAAAGCGAAGGAGAGAATTGTCCCAGGACATCCGAAAAAAAATTATAGACAAACATCTTAAAGGTAAAGGCTATAAGACCATCTCTAAACAGCTTGAAGTTCCTGTGACAACAGTGGCTCATATTATTCAGAAGTTCAAGACCCACGGGACAGTAGCCAACCTCCCTGGACGTGGCCGCAAGAGGAAAATTGATGACAAATTGAAGAGACTGATCGTTGGAATTGTATCCAAAGAGCCCAGAGCAACCTCCAAAGAAATTAAAGGTGAACTCCAAGGCCAAGGTACATCAGTGTCAGATCGCACCATTCGTCGTTGTTTGAACCAAAGTGGACTTCATGGGAGACGACCAAGGAGGACACCACTGCTGAAAAAAACTCATAAAAAAGCCAGACTGGAATTTGCAAAAATGCATGTTGACAAGCCACAAAGCTTCTGGGAGAATGTCCTTTGGACAGATGAGACCAAACTGGAGCTTTTTGGTAAGGCACATCAACTCTATGTTCATAGACTCAAAAACCAAGCATACGAAGAAAAGAACACTGTCCCTATGGTGAAACATGGAGGAGGCTCAGTAATGTTTTGGGGCTGCTTTGCTGCATCTGGCACAGGGTGTCTTGAAAGTGTGCAAGGTACGATGAAATCTGAAGACTATCAAGGCATTCTGGAGAGAAATGTGCTGCCTAGTGTCAGAAAGCTTGGTCTCAGTCGCAGGTCATGGGTCTTCCAACAGGACAACGATCCAAAACACACAGCCAAAAACACCCAAGAATGGCTGAGAGAAAAGCGTTGGACTATTCTAAAGTGGCCTTCTATGAGCCCAGATCTGAATCCCATTGAACATATGTGGAAGGAGCTGAAACATGCCATTTGGAGAAGACACCCATCAAACCTGAGACAACTGGAGCTGTTTGCTCATGAGGAGTGGGCCAAAATACCTGTTGACAGCTGCAGAACGCTCATTGACAAATACAGAAATCGTTTAATTGCAGTGATTGCCTCAAAAGGTTGTGCAACAAATATTAAGTTATGGGTACCATCATTTTTGTCCAGCCCTATTTCATTAGTTTGTTTTTTTAAATAATTATGTTAATCAACAATTCAAAAGTAATGGCTGTTTTTGATTATTTAATTTTCAATAAATTTTTATTTATTGTTACTTTTGTGAGTTTCAAGTGCTTTCAGTGAGAATTGTGGGTTTTTCCTTCTTTAACTGAGGGGTACCAACAATTTTGTCCACGTGTGTACATAAACCAAGATGTCTGTTTAAAGGAACTGTAGACCTAAAAGGATTGTTGAAAGGAATATTTATTAATAATCAGTTATCAGTCAGAACCCTGGCAAACTTATTTATCAGTTTGTTTGTTTTTTAGTGGAAGTCACAAATAAAAGGAGCTCTTGGTTTTTACTGGTGTTATTGAGTCAAGCTGCTGTTTCAACAGAGACATGTTCAAATGCATCCACAAACCTATAAAATAAAATGCATCCACAAACCTTTCACCACTCAAACAACCACAGACAGGCGGTCGGTCCAAGGCATCCTCAGACCACGAGTCGGGGAGTCTCTGAACTTGTTGGTCCGGTTTGAAGGCCTCCGTGTGGTCCAGTAGAAGTCCATGTAGTCTGTGTTGGCTTTCAACCGCAGTGACTGGCTGGCATCAGGTGGACGGCTTGTCTTCGTAGGACTCCTGTAGCCTTGAAGGGACCACAGGAACATTCAGTAGCTGTTGGAGTTCTTCCTGACAGGCTCATTATCGAATAACTCTGAAGGATCTTGTACTTTTCTCATCTGGACTAATAAAGGATATTCTATTCTAATACAATAAAGAAAACTAGCAGCATTTAAAGCACTACCTGGAGGGAAAAATACCTAAAGCAAGGTTAGAGCACTAATATAAATCCAATCTAACAACATCAGCCCTTTCTCCAGATGTGCACTTCTTCATGTTAATCTGACAGAATGTGTCGCTTCACGTCTGAATTTAGAGAATTAGAGTCTGGTTCTGGTGTGAACAACTAAAGCCTCTGGGCAAACGTTGAGGAGTGTCCACTTTAGACTAATGAAGCAGCAAAGCTGTGAAAAAGGGCTTCTGATGGCGAGGTAGAGAGACGGACGACTCCTGGTGTTTTTATACGTAGAATCAGTGGCTGAAAGAGAGATTAGACAGAAGACAAAGACCCAGAAAAACAAAAAAAATAATGACTTACTGTGTGCTGATGTGAAGATAAGCTGACTAGATGATCACCTTCAGTCAGACATCAGGGTGGTTGGACACTGATCCTCATCTGCTGAAGATTCAATTCAGACTGGATTTTGTAACAGGAGGACATATTTGGATCTCTGAACTCATTTGATGTGACTCAGTGGTTAGCACTCACCTTGAAGCTAGAATGAAGGAATCATGGCCTGATGAGGTAAATTACCTAGAGATTAGAATGACATGGCAGACAGGGAGAGGGGTGTGGCCACTAGAGGGGGCGTGGTCATGCGAGACAGACAGGTGCAGATATAAACAGGGCCAGGAGCTGGACCAACAGGTAGGTGCTGGACAGACAGGAGATAACAGACCAGGATTACTGAAGGCTTTTTCTACAACATGACAGCCGTGACTAAACTAACACGACGGTCTTCACAGTTCTGATGTTTGGCAACCGGCCATGAAGGACAGAGAGATCCAGATAAAACCCAACACCAGAAGCAACATTTAAAGACAGGTACCACTTACTTTGAGTAGATCAAAATGAAATGTCTTCTCCAGCATGGCTTCAAACTACGGAACGGCGGCCATGCTGGACGACGCATGGCGTAAATGAAACGGACAGAGACGGGCTGAAGAAGCAGCACGGCGGCCATGACAGGAAAGACACGGCACGGCGGCCATGTTGGAAGGACAGAACAGGTCGGCACGGCGGCCGAGGAGAGACAACCCAGCAAAATAAGGAAGGAAACAGGACTTACCGGACATCGATCATCTACGACGCAAATGTTGGAACCAACGACTGAACTACGGGGAGATGAACAACCTGGAAGGAAAAGTTACAACAGCTCCCTGATCACATCCTGACTTTAAGAGAAATGGAAAGAGAAAACGGAAAACAAAGATAGAAAGGCCACAGTGGCCAATAATAAACAAAACGACTCACAGTTTGTAGATTCTACCTGAAAAACAGAAAGAATCAGTGGTGAGTCAGTGCAGACAGGTGAGAGGTTCACACTTTTTCAATCCTTTTAAAAATCCTCTTAAAAAACATGCAGATGGATGAAAGCCGTCAGATACATCAGCAACAACCTGGAAAAAGCCCAAAATGCTGCAGAAAACACTACAAGTGAATAAATCCAGTCCATACGTGGACACTTTGAACAGCACTCTCCACCATTTCCCTACAGCAGTCTTTAGTCCGTCCTCGTCTCCAGTTAGACTCTGAAACTACATCCAAGGAAACAAACAACCGCACATGGAGTTTGGACCACTTCTAATGTGTTGCATCCATGTTGTTCTCTGCACTTAGATCCAAGCTTAAATAACTCAATATTCATGTTTAAATGCCATCACTTGGTTTGCTCTGAAACCTCCTAACTTTTGTTCATCAAACCAAACAAACTACTGACCTCCTGTTGACAGCAGTTTAAGCTGGGCGTTTTCATCCACGTCCTCCAAACATTCTGAGCCTCACCAACACTCCTTCCACAGCCGCAGCTTTAAATAGACGCTTTTTATGCAGGACATGACTTTTCCTCTGCTGCTGCCTTTTTTCTGTCTGCACCTGGTTGGTGAAGGAGAAAAAGAAGCAGTCCAGTTCCATCCACCTTCACTTCTACAGCACCTCCTAAAGCTAAGTCAAGATGCAGACATCACATCAACTGTGGTGCTTTTTAGTTCTAACAATCAGAACTGAAGTTGGTTCAGTATTTGGATCCTTCCTCAGGTCAGAGTCATGTTAACAGCATTGATCTGCTTTCTAAAGGACCAAAACACAGATTTCCTCAGTGCGAGACGTGTCCCACTCCCTTATTTTACACAGCAGACTTTAACTAGCAGGTTTAAACTAGAAGCTGAATTCAGACGTGAATTCTTGGATTTAATTTGAATCTCTGAATGTCAAGTTGAATTCTGTTCATCTGAAAATGCACCAACGGCTCTTCTGGCCTGGATGTGTGTCGCACATTTAATAAAGAAATGCAGGAATTTTGAAAACTGAATATGAAGTAAACAATTTCAGCAAGTCTCAAATCCACTTTCAGAGGAACTGAGTTGTTTCTAAAAACTGATTTCTGAGTTCTTGAAGTTAAGAAACTCAAACAAACAATTCAAGTTCAGTAAGTAGAGGCACAGAGCCAGAAATTTAAAGAGTTTCTGAACAAAATGATTTAGAAATCAGCCTGTAAATGAGAAACGAACAAACCCCTCCATGAAACATTCAGATTATGGACAAGAATCTAAAGACAATGTTTAGTAAAATAAACTGATGTTTGTTAAACAGTTATGCAAGCAGCATTTCTGAACTAGCCAGTACAAAAAATGATGAAAAAAATTGAGCATGACTGAGCCATGTTTGACGCTGTCCTGATTTGTTTTCCTGACACTTGGAGTAAACTTTGCACCATAAATCGATGCATTAAAACAAAGACCGTGTCCGTAATGCTGTGTTTTACCCACAGTGTGTAAGGCTGCTGGAGGGACTAAAGTTTGTCTGAAATGAGCTGCTGTCAGATTCTCTGGTTAGCTGAGCTGTTTCACATCAACCACAGCTGTGATGGAGCAGATTCTCTCCAAACGGACTCCTTTTCAAACCGGACTTCAGCCAATAAAAACATCAGAAAAGTCTGCAGAAAGTCGAAGCGCAGCGAAGTTAAACCGGAAGTGAACGCGACACGCTGAACCAACACACCTGAGCAGGCCTCACTCACACCTGGTCACCTTCACCACCTTTCCACCAACCTGAACACTTTCACTGACGCTTTAAACACGACGTTTGTTTTAAAAGCCAAATACAAACAGCTGATTTTCACTGACCTCCTACAGACCTGAAGGCTCCGTTTCCAGCCTTCGTCCTGCTAAGTTCAGCTTTTAGCAGCAGCTCCGTCCTCTTCTGGCATCACTTTAACGAGTGAGGGAGAACAGCTGGTCCACCTGCTTTTTTCAAACACAACAGGTGGACTTCCGGGTCATCAATTTACCGACACTGTCCCCAAAGTCACATGTCGCGTTTTTTCTTCATGTGCGTAAAATCCAGGGTTTTAGCGGAGTGAAGATTCTGACCTGAAAGCTGTGGAGCCTCCAGACTCTGTTTGTTTTCATTTATTGTTCTCCAGTTAGATGTGAGATCAGCTGATCCTGATCTGCAGGATGGCACAGCAGCAGCTTCATGAATCACATTAGAATTTAGTTTATTCCACAGCCTTTCATACATGCTACATTTCTGCTGTGGAAAATCCAAAAACAGTCAAAGTGTTCAATTTGTGGAGACTCTGGTTCTAGACTCATTTTACCGGGGGACCAGTGTTTAATCACAAGGACTAATAAAAACATGATATTTAAGCACTAAAACTTTGATTTTACGTCATATTAAAATTCAACAAATGCTTTTTATTTTTTACAAAATACAAAATAAAAATACATCAACTGAAACAATGAGGTCCTGTAGAAATGTGGAACATCAGGAACATCTGAAATCAATCACATGGAACAAAATCTTTGGTTTCCTGATGTTTGAAATCCTTGAACTCCAGCAACAGGATCAGAAGGTTGTGCTGTCTGGAAAAACACGTTAGGATCCCAGACCTGGACTCTTCTGGACTCTGTCTGGAGTTCCTCGTGACAGAACATCCAGCCGTGGATGAAGATCACACCAGCTTGGTGTCCTGACCCATCAGAATAAATGAAGCTGGACTGGGAAGTCATTCCTGGACTAATATGTGTGGAAAGATGCACAGGAAACACAGTTTACAACAACAAGCTACATCATGGACCATATACATGGATTTGTTTACTTTTTAACACAAGATTCATTTATCAATGACACAAAAGGATTTACAGCAGAAAGCAGCATTTTATGGACACAGTTCTATAAACTGTAATAATTAAATTTAAGCACATTTTCTACAGGACAAACCTGATGGAGCAGCAGCAGATACACATGTATCCTCTTCCTGAGTGAATCAATTTGCATTTTATTTCATTAAAAGCTATAATTTAATGTATATTTCATTTATAAATCTACAGGTGCTGACAATCAGCTGTTTATTTATTTAATGCGTCATTTACTGCAATATTTAATCTGCAGTATTCATCATTTACTGCAATATTTCACCGATAATGTCCATCATTTACTGAAAGTATTTTACGTGTAGTATCCATCATTTAGTAGTCTACCGGTAAGATTCATCATATTTTGCAGCATTTCGTATTCACTGTTTGCTGCAGTATTCAACCTGCAGTATTCATGATTTACTGCAAAATGTACCTGTAATATTCATCTTTTTTTTGCAGTATTCCAACTGTCATGTTCTTCATTCACTGCAGCATTAAACCTGTAATATTTATTGTTATTTACTGCAGTAATTCACAGGATACATTCATCATTTACTGTTGTACTTTATCTGTTGTTTCCATCATGGACTGCAGTATTTGACCTGTAGTGTTCATCATTTGTTTGCTTCTTTATTCATTTTTATAATGGGACAGTTCACACATTTACATTTAAAGATGACAGATTTTAGCCGTGTGGTTCATTTCCATCTCGAGTCCCATTCAAAAATTAAAAAAAAAACCAAAAAAACACAAATCACATAAAACCACAACTGAACAAAGACGTAGAAAAAGAACAAACAACAACACATCATGCACACAAACAGACAACAGCTGGAGGACCGTGACAAGCTACCAAGCAGTAATGAACATTTACACATGGTTCTACTGCACATATCCTCTGTCAGTGTTACATTGTTCTACTGCACTAACCCCTCTGTCACTAGAACACATGGTTCCTCTACATAGAACCTCTGACTCTGTTACACATCATTGTGTTGCACATCAGCCTGTCCTCATTACACAGAATCCCTAAATATGTTTTCATCATCTCCTAATCATGTGTCAGCTTCCACTCCAGCTCAGGTTCAGCTTTCATATCTCCATAGTGACCACGTCCTCTTCTGCTGCACTGCAGTGTTCCTACAGGAGCCCAGGATGGACAAACCAAACGCTGCCACTACAGAGGGCCTTCCCATGTTTCTGTCCCAGTAGCAGCTGCTGGAGGTTCTCCTACACACTTGGAAAGGAAAAGCTGCTGATTGGTGCTGATCTGCATCCTCACCACTAGATGCTGCTGAATCCTGCACATGTAGACCATGTTAAAATATTCATGGAGGCAGAAAAAAAGATGTTTTACTTTAAATGGGGTATTTTTTTTAGCATCACAAAGTCCAGTCAGAGTTAAAGATGGGCTCTGATGAACATCAGAGCTTAACAGAAAGTTCACTTCTGTGGCATCATTTCAGCCTCAGTTGTTTCCAGGAAAGAAGCTCTAAGAAGCCACAGAGCTCCTCCTGCTTCTATCCAGTGAATAAAGTGAAACATTTAGCAGTGAAGAGACGGATATTCCATTCAGTAGCTGGTAGAGACCAGAATCAGACTCGCATCCAACAGATGAGCAGAAACATGATTCCAGATCAATGATAGCATTGCTTCATAAAGGCTGCATGTGGAAATTAGTGACAGTCTCTCATAAGTTACTTCTATCAACTTAGAAGCCCACATATCTGTCATGTGTTCGCATTATTGTTTCTGCTGCCCCCTAAAGGCCACATCCAGACATTACATCTCACTGAAGGCAACATACTCTGACAGTGTTTTGATGAAATAAGCCTAATCATGACCTCACTTCCTGCTCGTGTTTCCACTGAGTGTGTCAGATTCATGTCTGTGTTGTGGAGGGACACCTGGGTGGAGCGCTGGCCCTCGGCTGCAGAGAGCTCCATCACTTCCAGTCTGCACAACAAATGTCAGAGTGGGAATGATGCTGCCCATGAAGTGTCTGAACGCCTGCAGGCTGTAGAGGCATCTGAACAGCAACACACAACACTTTGCTGTGACTTTTAGTGTAACGATGACAACTGATGGTGAACACAGACTCATTTGAACCCAGTCTGTGCAATCAGGACTTTTTTGTCTCTTCAAATCATCTGCAGTAAACCAGCAGAAATTAGCCTCATAGGTGGGACCAAGACTGTAAATAATTGTGGCTGCAACACATAGAATTGTAGAAATGACACTTTATGATTAAACTGCACTTGTATATCAGGGCACCACTTAGATAGACCTTTATCAAGAATATTCCAGCTTCAATCATCAATAATTCATCACATCTACTGGTACTGATCAGTCTCCTCATCAAAAGTCATAAACTCTGATTTCATTGACCTCCAGTTCCCCAAACAAAGAAATACACGGCAGAACCCAGGATATTTAGACACAAACATTCATGAACTAATACCAGGAACAAACAATAAACAACAGACAATGAATGAATGAATGCAGATAAACAAACTAATGAACTGTGATGGTCACTGGAAGTTGCTGGTAGGAAGGAGATGAGTTTAGAATCACTCTGGAAATGGAAAACCAGTTGGAATTAGTTAATGTAGCCGTCTAGCAGAAGGAAACTGATCCCTGCGTAGCCTTTAGGAGGAAGATGGAGGCAGCAGGATGTGAAGCTGTGATGATCTGATGGATGAGTTGACTTGGTAACGTAGAGACCAGAAGGAACTTTGGCAAGTTTGTGTTTCAGAAGTGAGCCAAGTAAAAACACTAAGAGTCCAAGCTCAGAGTTGGACAGAAAATATTTTATTCAAGTTTACTTCAGGAGTCCAACTTTAAGTACAACATCAGAAAACAAAGCTCTAGTTTAAAGTTCAGCCACACGTTTCTTTCAACTGTCATAAAAGAACCCAGTTTTAAGACTTTGTTTTAAGTCTTCATGAAAGAACCTTTTGTGCTCTGAGTCCTTGTTGCATTCCACTGACTTTCTTTGATACAGAAAGTCTTGGAGCCAAATTCAAACCAGCATCTAACCAGTGGTGGATGAGTTCCTCCCAAAGGCTGGTGTTGAGCTTCACCGTCCAGGAGAGCTCACTGAGAGTTCAAATACCTGAAGAATTTAATCTGAGGGGATTTCTTTCACATAAAAATCAAATTAGTAACTATCTATCTAGAGCTAACTAGATAACTATCTATAAAAATGATAAAACTGTTTGCTTCAACAGAAATGAATTCATTCAGACTGTATTTGTAGAACACCTTTAATACAATCAGGATGGAACACAAAGAGCTTTATAGAATCAAAGGAAGCCACAATAAACAATCGTCCATAAAGCTTCTAAATGAAGGAGTGGATAAAAACAGGGAGTGAACGAACGCTGTCAGAAATAAATGCAATGAGGAGACATGAGTGGTAGAAGAGGAAAAAGAGACCAGATGTAGAAATAAAGAGACAAATAAATGAAACATATGAAAGAATAAAATAGAACTAACATCAATTAAAGCCAGACTCAAAGGCAGCTGGGGCTCTTCAAATCTCCACGTTCTCTGCTGCCCTCAGGTGTTCAGGAAGAACGTTCCAGAGATGTGGAACACAAAGGCTGCCTCACTGTGGGCTTTTCTTTTGACTCTGGCTTTCATTTAAATACTCTGTGGAAGAAGAACCTTCTGGGGTTCTCCATCACCACTGAGGAGGAACCTTCTCACTTTCAAACACTTCCTGAAGGAACCCCTGAAAAAGTTCTTCAAAGAACCGTTTTGTGGACGTTCTGCTTCCATTTAAAAGTGATTATTGTTTTATTGACCTCCAAAAAAAACTATTAAAGACAATACCGTCCAATTTATTTCCTTGGTTTGAGAATAAAATAACTAAAAACAACGAGAGTAGAACTGGAACCCAAACACCTTTAAAAGATTCTTTGAAGAACCTTTCTAAGGGTTCATCAAAGAAGCGTTTAGAACTCAAAGGATTCCTCCACAGGAGATAAAAGTGATTCTTCTTGGAGAGACCAGAGCAATACAAGCATTTACTCTGGAAAAAAAACTATCTGGACTTTTACACATTTTACTGTTCATTTTTCACATATTTGAAACGCATGAAAATATGAATAAAATGATAAAAACAAACATCTCATGTAAAAGAACATTACAAACCTGGAACTTTAAATAATCTTAGAGTTTCCATCTCTGAAGTCTATTGAACTGTTGAAACACATTTTACATCAAATGTATCCACATTTCACAAGCGTCTCCTTTAATTTAATAGAGACAGTAAAATTTAGCTTTGATATATTTCTAACATTACATATAATTAGTGACAGTTAAATAGATAATGTTGGTTCTGAGGTTTGAAGGATTTTTCATGAAATGACAGATTCCTCATCTAATTCCAGAAGTTACATTAGAAAAAAAACATGATCTGATGTGAAATTAATGACAGAAAATGAAGTCAGGAGCTCAGAAAGGTCAAAGGATGTTCAGATTAAATTTGAACTCTGAGCTCAACGAGCTGCTGCTGGACCTTTGAGGACTAAACTGGATTTATCTTCAGTTTGTGGCCTCAACATGATGTGATCTAAATGACTCCAATGTGCTTCATTAAACTCTCTCTGGGCTCCAGGGCTTCAGCTGACATGTTTCCAGGACACTTTGTTCTCATCAGCTCAATGTGCTGCAGGTAGAGAAGCTCAACAACTTTGACTGCAGCTGGAAATAGAAAGTCAACTGAAATAGAATCCTGCACCGACACAAACATCCTGAAACTTCCTGCACACTCTGCAACCTGACATCAGCCTCCAACAGATCATGTCAACATTAACTGCACTTCTCCATCATTCAGTGTGGAGCTGCAACACTAAACTATACAGTGAGAACAACACACTTTACACTGGTTCCCAGTCCACCTCCCAGTAACATGGTCCATCAGAGTCTCTGCACACCAGCTGCTGCTTCAACCTCTGGATCATCAGGACACACTTCATCCTCTCACCACAAACACCGTCCTGATCATCAATACCTCCACCTGCAGAGAGAACAAAGACCAGAGGAGATGAATGAGTTTGATGAGCAGCTCATCAGGACTTCAGACGTGTTCAGAGCAGCAGCTTCATGTTAACGTTTTGGAGTGAACACACTGAGCTCCAAGCTCACACACCTGCACACACTGTCAGCATCAGGTGTGTTTCTCTGCACATTTCACTGCATCCACAGTGGAAACAAACTGCTGACAGTCATCAAGCTTCATTGCTGCACAAACTCTTCACTCATGGATTTACTACTGTTTCTGTCTCCATTCTGCTCTCACAGCTTCACTGAGAAGCTGCAGGTTTACAGGAGACACTGGATCTTTGCTTTGATACTGACTGTGTTTAGTAAAAAACTAATGGAACCTTCTACTGACCTCACAGTCTGCAGGCTGCAGTTTGGTCTTTCCAAAAGATCTAACAGATGTTTCACTGATGAATCCTGCAGGATGTTCCTGCTCAGGTCCAGATGTTCCAGATGTGAGGGGTTGGACTTCAAAGCTGAGACCAGATAATCACAGCTGATCTCTGACAAACTGCAGCCCTCCAGTCTGAATACAGAATAAAAGATGTGAGTTGAGGAGACAAAGTTCCTGCTTGAAATCATTCAGAGTTTCATCATCAGTTCAGAGCTGCAGAAATCTGGATTTCTATGCATCAAGTCAACGTTAAATCTCCTTCAAATCTTCTTTTCATACGTGCAGCTTCATCAATGAGATCTGTTCATTTATTCTACCAGAGGAGAAGCTGCTGGACCACAGAGGACAAATACATTTGCTTCCAGGACAGAAAGGTGAAAAGCATCTAAAGGTTGAGCAGCAGATAAAGCCACTGTCTTTACTTCAGTAATGTTAGGGCTGACTTGGTGACCCTCAGAGGGTCAGCTGGAGTCTTCTTCTTGGACATCCCTTAGTTCTGCCCCTAGTCATGCTGCTATAGGCCTATAGGCTGCTGGGGGACCTCTCTGGAAGCACTGAGTCCTTCTCTAACTCCCTTTGTATTTATTATATACCATTATTGCATTACACTAACTCTGTTTCTCCCTGGGTCCTTTCTCCAAGTGTCCCTGGTCCCAGAGCTGGATGCTTCAGATCTGCGGTCGATGTTCCACCAACTGGTCTAGTCTCCATCATGTCCACTGTGGGATGCTGCTGCTGACCTTCCTCCAGTCCACTGCTTCCAGCTGCTCATTTCCACCAGTCTACTCTGCATCGCCCTCTCTATACTTGATATGCTCTTCTACATACTGTTTGAATTTGACTACCAGGCATAAATGTAGTAGATTTAATGACAGAGCTGTACATCATAACAGGAAACTATGAATCAGTTTACATGTTAGCTTCTACTTTGTACGTATCAGCTGTCATATCATGCATGTATCCAACTGTGTGTTATATGTTCCTTGTTCCCCACCCTCTCTTCTCCCATCCCTCCTTCTCCCTCTCCTCCTCCTCTCTCTCCCTATCACACTCCCCCACTCCTTCCTCTTCTCCCCCTCTCAACTTGCAAGCCAACATCAGGTGGGTCCCCGCATATAAAGAGTTGGGTTCTGCTCAAGGTTTCTTCTCATTAAAAGGGTGTTTTTCTTGATACTATCACCTTGGGGCTTGCTCTGGGGGTTCGAGCATATTGGTTCTGTAAGGCATTGTAAGACAATCTGAACTGTAATTGGCACTATATGAATTGAACTGAATTGAACTTAAGTGATATCACAGCTCCAAATGCTGGAAAGGATGAAGGAGAGAGTTTGTGCCACTGGTGAGCTTCCAGTTAAAGTGTTGCAGTGATGTGACACACAACAGGTGCTGACAGGTGAGGAGAGTTCTTCTACTCACTGACTTCTATCAGCTCAGCACAGAGAACTTTAAGGACACTTTAGCTTTGACTCTGGACTGAATGTAGAATTTGTGACTTTATGAGAAACTTTGAATCACTGAAAACATGATGTCTGACCTCAGAGTCTTCAGGATGCAGTCTGGACTCTCCACAAAACCACTCAGATGTTTCACTCCTGAATCCTGCAAGACGTTGAAGCTCACGTCCAGATGTTCCAGATGTGAGGGGTTGGACTTCAGAGCTGAGGCCAGAGAATCACAGCTGATCTCTGACAACCTGCAGCCCTCCAATCTACATAAAGAATCAAAGATGTGAGTTGAGGAGACAAAGTTCTTGCTTGAAATCATTCAGAGTTTCATCATGAGTTCAGAGCTGAAGAAGCTTCATAAGGTCGAAGTTTAGAAAATGGAAACTCCAAGCAGCTGAAGCCAACAGGATGCAGCTTCAAACAGTCCAACAGAAGCAGTGAAGAAGAGCTCTCATTAATATTAATGACAACATGCTGCTGCTTCAATAAAGACGGAGTGACTTCAGCTCTGAAACTCTGCAGCTCCACCAGTGGCTCCATCCACACAAACTCATGCTGAACAACAAACACAAGGAAAAACACTCGCACATTTATTTCACTTTCTGCTCACAGTCACACAAACACACAAGAAGGAAACGTGGACAAAATGAGGCTCCAGACTGTAAAATATCTTCATGTTCTGGAACCATGGAGACCTTTCCATCAGGACTCTACATTCACATCATTTCATTCTTCATCCATCTGTCATTGATGGTGGAAAGTGTCCATCACAGTTTTCAGAGGATCAGGTGACGTCTTCAAACTCTTTTCTCAAACACAAACATCTTCACTTTCAGATGACTCAAAGCAGAAAAAGAAGAAAATCAGCAGAAACTCCAGCAGAACATGTTTGTCATCACTGCTTTAATTAGAGCCCAAACAATCCGTCCACTATTTGATGAGTCCATGGACAAAAGATCCAAAACATTTCAGTCATGGTTTCAGTCAGAACAAAAAAATAGCAGAAACACCAAACTGGTTCCAGTCTGTCCACTGGGAAGAGTTTCTGTTTTCTGTCACATTAAACTGAATATTTGTGCTTTTGGACTGTTGCTGGAACAAAACCAGACATTTGAAGACGTCACCTTGAACTCTGACAAAGTGGGATCAACAGTTTCACTGCTTTTAATCTTCAATCAACTAAACTATTAAAAAAACTGACAGCTGCTTCAGGAATAAAAACAAATGTTAGTTCCTGCTGTCAGTCTGAAGTGTAGAAAAACATGAGGTCAGATCTGAGCTGAAGATCACGTGTGTCAGAGTTTCACTGTCAGTTATTCACTGGAGGATTTTTCTGTTTTTATTCAGCTTTGAAATGTGCAGCTCAACATTTCTCTGCCACAGTCAAAGGACGAAAGCAGACAAGAAGAAAACAGACGTTCCCATGAAGATCCTCAGTGTGGATCAGTAGAACATCAGCCTGATGGCTGCAGTTTAGAGTCACCACAACTTTACATCACATTCATCTCAGAACACAAAGAAAACATGATGTCTGACCTCAGAGTCTTCAGGATGCAGTCTGGATTCTCCACAAAACCACTCAGATGTTTCACTCCTGAATCCTTCAGGTCGTTGTAGCTCAGGTCCAGATGTTCCAGATGTGAGGGGTTGGACTTCAGAGCTGAGACCAGAGAATCACAGCTGATCTCTGACAAACTGCAGGCCTCCAGTCTGAATAAAGAATCAAAGATGTGTATAAAAGCATTGATGATCCATCAGATGTGTTCAGGTTCTGAATGTGCAGATCAACATTACTTTGTCCTCATCAATCAGCTTTTCTCTAAAAGCAGCACGGTGACTTTGTCCTTCTCTTATTGTGGATCATCATCATGTCAGCCTTCTACACACATCATCCACATGTCAGCACAACATTCATCCACCTATTCATGTCCACACATCAGTAACATCTGCTGACCTCAGTCCACTCTCTCATCAAAGGATCAACATCAAATCTCTTCATTCTTTCATTTATTCCATCACCTTCTTCTTCTTCTGTGGAAATCAGCTTGCTAGCTTTGTCTCCTTCACATCTTCCAGTGTGTCTTCAACAACAGTCACATGTCATCTGTACATTACAGAGGGATTCTGATTCCTGCTGTCCACACTGACTGTCCACTGCTCTCTTCCTAACACAACTCCACTGGAAGGAATCACTTCATCAGCTCAGCTCACACTAACATCAAGCTTCAGCTTCTGACTCACACTAATCAACTTCCACACTGTTGACAACTAAACTCCTCTTTGACTTCCTGAGGCTCCACTGCAGCTCAGCACAAACACTGTGGAAACACAAACATACTGACTGGATGTGCTGAAGCCTCACATCACTTTCACATCAGCTTTACATTCAGACACACAGCAGGACTGTGGATTCTGTCCTCCATCTGGAACTCTGCAGTCAGCTCATCAGGGCATTTATTCACACTTCAACAATCTCAAACATCTTCACACTGTTTTCAGGAAAATACTCAAAATTTACCAACAAAAACTTCAAACTTCAGTCAAGGATTTAAACTGAATATATTGATAAACCATCAACAGTGAACTGACCTGAGAGTCTCCAGTTTACAGTTTGGACTCTGCAGTCCATCACAAAGATGCTTTGCTCCTGAATCTTGCAGGTCATTTCTGCTCAGGTCCAGTTCTATCAGATGGGAGGGGTTGGACTTCAGAGCTGAGGCCACGACTTCACAGTGGAACTCTGAGAGTCTACAGTTATAAAGTCTGTTATGAGACATAAATGACAAAACACGTTTTTATGAAAAAAGAATATTTTATATTTCCTTCATGCATTTGATAGAAGAACATCTTGACTGGACCTGTTGGACATTTACTTCTTCACATCAGTGCTTCAGCAGATCTTCTCTGACTGTTTGACATCAAACTGAATTCTCATCAGCCTCTCTCACACCTGCACACTTTGAATCTTTCTTTGGTTTCATCTGCAGATGGAGGACAGAAGATGGACTTCCATTCAGGCTTCCATACTGTCCACAGTCTGTCAATGTGATCTGATCCCATGTCTGACTCCACAAAGTTCTTAGGAGAACATGTGGATCAGGAGAACATTTTCTGTCCTGTTTTCACTGGGACTTGGGATATAGTGACTGAGTTGTGCTCAGTGAACAGTTCCAGTAGAAAGATGATGATGTCTCTGCTGTGGACCTGCTGCTGTCAGCTTCACCTCCATCACTCAACATTTACTGATTAACTCATCACTGGAGAACATCACATACACACGTGGACAAAATTGTTGGTACCCCTCAGTTAAAGAAGGAAAAACCCACAATTCTCACTGAAATCACTTGAAACTCACAAAAGTAACAATAAATAAAAATTTATTGAAAATTAAATAATCAAAAACAGCCATTACTTTTGAATTGTTGATTAACATAATTATTTAAAAAAACAAACTAATGAAACAGGCCTGGACAAAAATGATGGTACCTCTATAAAAGATTGAAAACTATTTGACCAGAGTGACATGATTAACTCAGGTGTGTCATTTAATTGACATCACAGGTGTTTCCAAACTCATAATCAGTCAGTCTGCCTATTTAAAGGGAGACAAGTAGTCACCCTGCTGTTTGGTGAAAAGGTGTGTACCACACTGAACATGGACAACAGAAAGCGAAGGAGAGAATTGTCCCAGGACATCCGAAAAAAAATGATAGACAAACATCTTAAAGGTAAAGGCTATAAGACCATCTCTAAACAGCTTGAAGTTCCTGTGACAACAGTGGCTCATATTATTCAGAAGTTCAAGACCCACGGGACAGTAGCCAACCTCCCTGGACGTGGCCGCAAGAGGAAAATTGATGACAAATTGAAGAGACGGATCGTTGGAATTGTATCCAAAGAGCCCAGAGCAACCTCCAAAGAAATTAAAGGTGAACTCCAAGGCCAAGGTACATCAGTGTCAGATGGCACCATTCGTCGTTGTTTGAGCCAAAGTGGACTTCATGGGAGACGACCAAGGAGGACACCACTGCTGAAAAAAACTCATAAAAAAGCCAGACTGGAATTTGCAAAAATGCATGTTGACAAGCCACAAAGCTTCTGGGAGAATGTCCTTTGGACAGATGAGACCAAACTGGAGCTTTTTGGTAAGGCACATCAACTCTATGTTCATAGACTCAAAAACCAAGCATACGAAGAAAAGAACACTGTCCCTACGGTGAAACATGGAGGAGGCTCAGTAATGTTTTGGGGCTGCTTTGCTGCATCTGGCACAGGGTGTCTTGAAAGTGTGCAAGGTACGATGAAATCTGAAGACTATCAAGGCATTCTGGAGAGAAATGTGCTGCCTAGTGTCAGAAAGCTTGGTCTCAGTCGCAGGTCATGGGTCTTCCAACAGGACAACGATCCAAAACACACAGCCAAAAACACCCAAGAATGGCTGAGAGAAAAGCGTTGGACTATTCTAAAGTGGCCTTCTATGAGCCCAGATCTGAATCCCATTGAACATATGTGGAAGGAGCTGAAACATGCCATTTGGAGAAGACACCCATCAAACCTGAGACAACTGGAGCTGTTTGCTCATGAGGAGTGGGCCAAAATACCTGTTGACAGCTGCAGAACGCTCATTGACAAATACAGAAATCGTTTAATTGCAGTGATTGCCTCAAAAGGTTGTGCAACAAAATATTAAGTTATGGGTACCATCATTTTTGTCCAGCCCTATTTCATTAGTTTGTTTTTTTAAATAATTATGTTAATCAACAATTCAAAAGTGATGGCTGATTTTGATTATTTAATTTTCAATAAATTTTTATTTATTGTTACTTTTGTGAGTTTCAAGTGATTTCAGTGAGAATTGTGGGTTTTTCCTTCTTTAACTGAGGGGTACCAACAATTTTGTCCACGTGTGTATGACCATCTGGAAATATTCTCCTGTGATGACAGACCACTGAGTCAGCTTTTATCCTCAACGTTCTTTAGAGAGATTCTGAAAAACTTGTTGCGCACAAACACAAAGAACAAACCAGTGAAGTTGAATTATTTCCACCATAATGTCTCGCAAACATGTTATCAGGGTTTGTAGCGTTAAAAACACAACTCTGAGCTTTGTGTCCATCACATCTCTGGAAACAGTCTGACTTGTAGCATTCTGCTCTGAAATATTTACACCTCTGAGCATTTCCTGATTCCACTCTTCTCTGCAGCAACAACACACAAAACACCAGAGTTTCTCTGTGAGGAACTGAACATCAGGAAAGATGTCACATCTGGACTCTGGAACCACTTCCCTCTTTTGAACCAACAGCTGAGTTCACATCAATAAAAAGCTCCATGACTCAGTCTTTGTCTGATCAGTCGTTTACAGAGCCTGATGTCCGAGTTAACCAGCTTTAGATACAAACTGTTGGACAAACTGATACAAACTGTTATTCTCTATCTAGCATGTTTAAAAAACAATTTCTCAGTCTTTTAAAGGCAGAAAAACTCAATGAACACATGACACTTCAAAAAAAATGGAGTCAGCAAAAAAAAAAAAAACAGGAAAAATTATGAAATAAAAACAAGGAACTCATTAAAAACCCATTCTGAAAAGTGACAGCAATATATTTATCAAATTCATTCTCCCAGACTTAAATGTTTTTTGGAAGTGATACAGATCTTATTTTGAACTCTGAAGAGAGAAATCAGGTCAAATGTATTTGTCTGATTAGATAAGACTGATTTCAGAAGCTCCTCATGTGATCAGAATTTTACACAAAAGTTCAAGTTGAAATTTACTTTGTCTCCTGTGGGAGAAATTTGTCTTCGACAAGGCAAAAATCAAGTTGCACTGCAACACAATAAAACAGAACACATCCATCCATTCTCTTTGCACCGCTTTATCCTCACTAGGGTCATGGGGGGTGCTGGAGTCTATCCCAGCTGACTCAGGTGAAGGCAGGGGACACCCTGGACAGGTCACCAGTCTGTCACAGGGCTACATATACAGACACACAATCACACTCACATTCACACCTACGGACAATTTAGAGTAACCAATTAACCTCAGCATGTTTTTGGACTGTGGGAGGAAGCCGGAGTACCCGGAGAAAACCCACGCATGCACAGGGAGAACATGCAAACTCCATGCAGAAAGATCCAGAGAAAGTCGGGACGCAAACCGGTGATCTTCTTGCTGCAAGGCAAAAGTGCTAACCACTACTGCACTGTGCAGCCCAGCAGAACACATGCTACTAAAAATACATAAAAAATACATGACATATCACAAATAAATTTAAATAATATAAGAACAAAACGAATGCTTCACCTGCACAAAAGCCATCGCACAGGCGAAGTAAGGGCAGTGGACGACATGCGAAGGAGTGGAAAAGTGGAAGATCTTTTGGCAAGAGATGTGGGATATGGAGATGTTTAGAGCAAGTTTCACCATCAAGGCAACCCATGATGTTCTGCCATCACCCAAGAATCTCAACCAATGGTATGGTGAAGACCCGACATGCTTTTTCTGCCGAAGCCCAGCAGGCAATCAATGACCTCTCCAGAGCCACTGAAAAGGGAAGTCAGAGGCTGTGGATGAAGAGCAAGGACTCCACCTGGGCCTTCAAGTGAGTAGATTGCATGTGTGTGTGTGTGTGTGTGGGGGGGGGGGGGGGGGGGGACCTGGAATGCTGGGATTCAATGCTGAACCCTGAAGAGGTGTCGTAGGCCTATCAGCGAAACACAGATGAAGGGCACCCACTTGATAACCCAGAGGATGAACTCACTCACTTGACCATCCCAAGGAGTCTTTGGTGACTCACATATGCAAGAAGGGATATCAACATCTAGTCCTACACTCCAGATCTACTGCTTTACTGAAAATTGTAAAAATAAATAGACATTTTCACAGCATTTGAAGCAGCTGAAGAACATCTGAGACAAAACACAGCTGACATGTAATGTTTAATACATGTCAGCATGCAACAACAAGTCATTAATGAACAAGCGGAACATTAGGAAGAATGACATGTTTTAGTGAGAACATCTTAACCCTTTAAGCATCAAAGTCGCAATATTGCAACAACCAACATTGCTGAACATAACAACTCATAGTTTCAAATATAGTGCCTCATGTAGTTACTACTTTATACCAGGAGATGGCGGACATCTGGGACTTCAATCTGAGCATCATTTGTGGGCGTGTTTTCATTCAAAGTTGAGGAGTTTACAGAGTTTGAAAACCGAAGAGATGAGAGTTGTAGTCGGAATGTAACAGAGCTCGAGACGGCGCATTTTAGAGCGAGAAAACTCACCATTCTGAGAGGTCTGGTCACGCTGACAAAATACTTTGTCAAGTAATGGCTTATTCAGATTCTGAAGAGAAATATTCACCCTCTGATGAAGATGTTCAGTCGTCCAGTGAGACAGAAAGTGACGTTGCGTCTGTTCGTAACGGCGGCGGGTCGGTGCGCCATGACAGTCCACAAGCAGCACATACTGGAGCCGATGGTTTGCTTTACCGGGTCCAGGGTGGCAGGAGGGGACGTGGTGGGTGTAGCAGGGGTGGTGAAAACACTGCTAATGGTGAAGAGGATAGCGGGGGTGCAAATAAATGCGGAAAAGCAGCAGACGTGGAAGAAAATGAACTGATAATAGCGGTAGAGGCCGCAGTGGCATTCAGGGCCCCATCTTAAATGACGATGATGATGGCTAGGTTTGCTTGAGAGATGAGGAAGAGTATCACAAGTGGATCAGACATTTTGATGAGCCTATTGGGTATCGTGGAGACTAGGGCTGGGCATCAATCTAAAAGTTTCGATACCGGTACCAATTCCGATACCTTCACTTCGATACCGGTTCCTAAACGATGCTTTCTTCGATACCAGTTTTACAATATATACTCTAACAGAATGAAAATTGCATTACACATTACTTTTCACATCTTGAGTTTAATTTTCCAGTGATTTCCAGTGCAAAACAACATTTGCAAGCAATGTACAGTTCAATACATACTGAGCCACCTTCGCCCCCAGACCTTTTCTGGCCGACCCGGAGCCGGGCGCGGCGCAGCGCCGCGGAGGAAATGCGCCCGGCGGGGGACAGCCCCCACCCGGCGAGAGGTCCCGCGAGGGGATCCTCCCGCACCGAGAGGCCGCCCCTGGCCCACTGAGTTGAATCCCCTGGGCGGACTGCGCGGACCCCACCCGTTTACCTCTTAATGGTTTCACGCCCTCTTGAACTCTCTCTTCAAAGTTCTTTTCAACTTTCCCTTCAGGTACTTGTCGACTATCGGTCTCATGCCGGTATTTAGCCTTAGATGGACTTTACCACCCGCTTTGGCATATACTGCACCGCACACTATTGGCGTCCATTTTACAAAAGTAGAGCCACGTGTTAGACCTCAGAGGCATCTTTTCCCACTTCGATGACACGCTACTCAACTGCAGTAAAGTCAATGTACCTAACGTGAAACCTGTCTGTGAATGGGCAGCATGTTTTTTCCGGCTTGCCGCACGTGTAATGTTACAGCTAATCACAGGTTTGCTTTATCATAATCACGTGATAAGTACCGGAACATGGAACCGAAAGACGAGGCTTATTTCGATACTCACTACTACCGAAACATTTCGGTCGGTGCCATTAAAGAACCGAAGTGCGGTACTCAGCCCTAGTGGAGACAGAGATCTGACAAATTCTGAGCCAAACAATGCCATCTTGACCGACAAACATCAATAAAGTTATGTAATCCATATGTCCGCCGCCTGGTGATCTCATAATATGGAAATTAGATGAGTGAATTTATTCCCATCACAAACTTTGGGTCATATTGATGATTTTTCTCATTTACAGTTTGCCTTTATCTCTAACCATTTTCAAGTTACAACCTTTTGAAAAAATGATATCAAAACTGAATATTTTATTGAAAAAACTCTAAAGGGTGAAGACGTTCATCACATCTGGACTCACCGAGCCTTTCTGCAGTTCCTCACAGCTGGAATCAGTCTCAGTCGTCCCTCCTGTGATGTTCTGTACTTGTCCAGGTCCACCTCATCCAGAACCTCCTCTGACATCTGCAGCATGTAGGCCAGAGCTGAGCACTGGATCTCAGAGAGTTCCTTCTCTGATCTGTTCTCTGACTTCAGGAACTCTTGGATCTCCTGATGTACTGAGAGATCCTTCATCTCCATCAGACAGTGGAAGATGTTGATGCTTCGATCTGGAGACATTTTAGAACTCTTCATCTTCTTCAGGTTGTTGATGATTCTCTGGATCATTTCTGGATGGTTCTCTGTCCGACCCAGCAGACCTCCTAAGAGTCTCTGGTTGGACTCCAGACAGAGGCCATGAAGGAAGCGAACAAACAGGTCCAGGTGACCATTTTTACTTCTCAGGGATTTATACATGACCCGCATCAGGAACACTTCCAAAGTGTCATTGTTATGGTATTTCCAGT
Source organism: Acanthochromis polyacanthus (assembly GCF_021347895.1). Lineage (NCBI taxonomy): Eukaryota > Metazoa > Chordata > Actinopteri > Pomacentridae > Acanthochromis > Acanthochromis polyacanthus. Next base: position 1,791,812 of record NC_067115.1, on the reverse strand, counting down.
CTTTTCCCAGAAAATCCTCCAGAACCTTCTCCTTCCTGTTGGTGTAACAGTGGAACATGTAGACTGCAGCCAGAAACTCCTGAACACTCAGATGGACGAAGCAGAACACCTTGTCCTGGTACAGTCCTCTCTCCTCTCTAAAAATCTGTGTGAACACTCCTGAGTACACTGAGGCTGCTTCCACATCGATGCCACACTCTGTCAGGTCAGACTCATAGAAGATCAGGTTTCCTTTCTCCAGCTGCTCAAAAGCCAGTTTTCCCAGAGACTCAATCATCCTCCTGCTGTCTTCATTCCAGTGTGGATCTGTCTCAGCTCCTCCATTATACTTGACCTTCTTGACTTTGGCCTGAACCACCAGGTGGTGGATGAACATCTCAGTCAGGGTTCTGGGCAGATCTCCTCCCTCTCTGGTTCTCAGCAGCTCCTCCAGAACTGTAGCAGTGATCCAGCAGAACACTGGGATGTGGCACATGATGTGGAGGCTTCGTGATGTCTTCATGTGGGAGATGATGCTGCTGGCCTGCTCCTCATCTCTGGATCTCTTCCTGAAGTACTCCTCCTTCTGTGGGTCGGTGAACCCTCTGACCTCCGTCACCATGTCCACACAGTCAGGAGGGATCTGATTGGCTGCTGCAGGTCGTGTGGTTATCCAGAGGCGAGCAGAGGGAAGCAGCTTCCCCCTGATCAGGTTTGTCAGCAGCACATCCACTGAGGTGGACTCTGTAACATCAGTCAGGACCTCATTGTTGTGGAAGTCCAGAGGAAGACGACACTCATCCAGACCGTCAAAGATCAACACAACCTGGAAGTCTTCAAAGCTGCACATTCCTGCTGCTTTGGTTTCACTGAAGAAGTGATGAACAAGTTCCGTCAAGCTGAACTTTCTCTTTTTCAGCACATTCAGCTCTCTGAAAGTCAGTGGAAACATGAAGTGGATGTCCTGGTTGCTTTTGTCTTCAGCCCAGTCCAGAGTGAACTTCTGTGTTAACACTGTTTTCCCGATGCCAGCCACTCCCTGTGTCATCACTGTTCTGATTGGTCCATCTCTTCCAGGTGAGACTTTAAAGATGTCTTCTGCTCTGATGCTTGTTTCTGCTCTGGCTGCTTTCCTGGATGCTGCTTCAATCTGTCTGACCTCATGTTCATCATTGACCTCTGCAGTCCCTCCCTCTGTGATGTACAGCTCTGTGTAGATCTCATTCAGGAGGGTCTTCTGTCCTGCTTTAGCGATGCCCTCAAACACTCTCTGGAACTTCTTCTTCAGAGAAGACTTAAGTTTACGTCTACAGACTGATGCAGCAAGTTCTGAATGAAAACACAAGAAAGAAAGAGTGAAGTAGAAGTAACCTGGATATTAAAGCACCAAAGTAGCAATAAAGTGAAGGTGACAGTTTGTCCCCTAAAGACTGATTGTGTGAAGATATTCTGAGACTTTAGTAAATGTTCTGTTGATCAGCAGCTTCAGTCTTTACACAAATCCTCTTACTGCTCTGCAGACAGTCAGCCAGCTTCTCCTGCTTCATCCTCCTCAGGAACAACACTGTGATCTGCTCAAACATCTCTCTGCTGCTCCTCTGATCTTCACCATCACCCTCCAACGCCTCCTCATCCTCCCTCTGACTCTCTGAGGAGCATTCTGGGTAATCTGGACTCACAACCTTCTGCATCTTCTTCAGCTCCTTCTTCACAAAAGTCACCATGTTGTCCTCCAGCAGCTGGAACACAGAAATGTGTCAATGAGTCCATCAGAGTCAAATCATGGAGCCAAACATCAGATCCATGTTGGACACACTGACAGTCCACTGGTCTACAAAGAGCAGCATGGAGACGCCTGAACACAACACATGGAGAACAACTTGTTGTCCATGAACTCACCATGAATATGGAGTCCAGGTGATGCTGCTGGACAGACTGAGCTCTGGGAACCTCTGAGTTCTGCTGCTCCACTCTGTGGATCAACATCAACAGTTAGATCTCAGTACGTCTGTCCACACAGACAAACACCAGCTACCACACCATCAACGTCTTCAGGAGACTCTAAAAATGGAACCAGTTATCTCCACATTTAAACCTCATCATGTCTCAACTCGCTGTGACGTGGACGTTCACAACAGACACAAACACTTTGGATTTAAGAGCAGGTCAGACAACACGTCGTACAAACTGGTTCTGTTCTAGAATAAGGGACTCTTTCTGTCAGTTCCAGCTTACATCTGATCAGCAAATGGACGGACGTCTTTAAAGTCAATGACTTCATCCTTCGACTGGTCGCTCTTGAAGGACAGACAGCTGGGTTCAGGACAGTCTGGTCTCTGCTGCTGGATCCTGAAACAAAACCAAAACAGATAAAAACTGAAGAAAAACATCTTCAAGCTGTTAATAAACACAACAACTTTGAGTCTGAAACATCGTTCTGTCACTTTTACTGTCTCACCTTCCATCTGCAGATCGTCTGAAATGAAGAGGTAACTCTTTTGACCAGTCACTCTTCATGGACACACAGCTGGATCCAGGTCCAGGTCCAGGTCCAGCAGAGTGTGTGTTCTGCTGCTCTGGCCTTCAACACACAGAGCTGTGAGTGTGAATAATGCCAGCAGTCATGTGATGCTGAGCTCTGACACTTAGAGATGCTCATCTCACCTCTGAGCTTTGCTCTGGTTCTCATCTTCTCCACACAGAGATCTTGTAGAGGGAGGGACTCCCTCCTCTCTGTCCTCACACTGATCCATAGCAGACAAACAACAACCTGCTGGGAGAGTCACACATTCGTTCTCCTCCTTCCTCTCAGTCACATGACAAACACACTCAGCTCTGATTGGAGGAAACCTGTCCGGCTTTGGGACAGCTGCTTCATCTCAACACTCCATCTAAAAACTGAAAAGCTTTTCAACATCTGACATGTTTCTTTTTGTCCAAGTCCACTATATCCAGTCAGAGGCTGCAGTGGCAGCTGCTCCCATCATCCAAAGTCAATCATGTTACCTTGATGCTGCTGAATTCACATCAGCTCTAGAGACGTTCTACCTTCACCTGTGGAGTAAACAGCCAGAGCAGAGCAGAAACACGACAACTTCTCCCCACAGGAACAGTAAAGTCTGATCTGGCCTTTAATGATCACACGTTGCTGTGATTCTTCCTCATGTTCACCCACATCTACAGTGCCTATCATAAGTATTCACCCCCTTTGATGTTTTACCATTTTATTGCTTTCATAAATCAATCATGGTCAATAAAATTTAGCTTTTTTAACACAAAAATTTATTGGAAAAACTCTTTAATGGCAAAGTGAAAACAGATTTCTATAAAGTAATGTTAATGAAAGAAAATTATATAAATGAAAATAATTGTTTGAATAATTATTCACCCCCTTCAAGTCAGTATTTAGTAGATGCACCTTTGGCTGCAATCACAGCAGTGAGTCTGTGTGGATAGGTCTCAATCAGTCTGAACATCTGCCCACTGCAATTTTGCTCCATTCTTCTTTGCAAAACTGCTCAAGCTCTGTCAGGTTGTGCGGGTATCGGGCATGAACAGCCCTTTTCAAGTCCAGCCACAAATTCTCTGTAGGATTGAGGTCTGGGCTTTGACTCGGCCACTCCAGAACATTTACCTGGTTCTTTTTTAACCATTCCTGTGTAGCTTTTGCAGTATGTTTTGGATCATTGTCTTGCTGGAAAATAAATCTTCTCCCAAGACATAGTTCTCTTGCAGACTGAAAAAGATTGTCCCCCAGGATTTCAGTGTATTTTGCAGCATTCATTCTGTCCTCTATCTTTACAAGCCTTCCAGGTCCAGTTGCTGAGAAACATCCCCACAGCATGATGCTGCCACCACCATGCTTCACAGTGGGGATGGTGTGTTTTTGGTGATGTGCAGTGTTTGGTTTCCGCCAAACATGACGTCTGGTCTGATGGCCAAAAAGCTGGAGTCAAAGAGATAGTCAGAGTCTGTTGAAGGAAAAACCTTCTGTCAACCAGGTGATGTTCACACAGTCTGCTACCATGGCAACTGGATCCTCTTCCTGGATTAGAAAATTCAGAATTTCCTTCATCTCAGAGCAACAAACTCAAAGTCTTAAATTTATTTTCTGGAACAGACTCCTGCTGTAGATCCTGAATTTGGAGAAAGTCACACTTTTATAGAAGCATCATTCAATTCTTTTATTTTTTAATTATTAATTTATTTTTACGTTCCATTCCTAATTCCCCTCTATCCATAGTTCTGCTATCAATCAGAAACGATTGGTGTCATTGGAAAGTTGAAAATCCAATGGTTGTTTAGTTTTCTCCAGTGTCTGGATAATAAATGATGTAATTGTGGTGACCTTTTACAAATTATCACACCTTTCAAACCCACTGACAGGTTTTGAGGCTCAGAGTGCAGTTGCTGCACATAAAGTCAGAAATATAACATTATACAACAAACGTGATTATCTGATAAAACATGAATGTAGTTCTTCAGAGTGTTCAGGCTGCTGCCACACATTCATCTCTTTGTTTCAAAGTATGCAGTGTGACTGGTTGGACGGTGTTTCAATCTGAGTTACCATCACAGTGTTATTCTGAGCTCCAACAGACACATTGATTTATTCTCCTCCTGACTTCCCATCTTCCTCCTCTAGAATCAAGCATCACTTAGCAGGTCAAAGGCTGAAACACAAAACACTCACTGAGCTGTCGGATCGCAAAGTCAGCAAAGGTACAGAGCTGATGAGCACCTGGTGCTGTTTTAAAGGCAAAAGCTGCTTACAACTACATTTTATTTGACTGAGCTTTCTTCTGTTTCCTGCACTTTGTATGAAGCTGGTTCAGTCCCAGACAGTGTTCACTCTGGATTCCTAAGAACTGCCTCTCTACATGGCAGAGTTCTGCATGGAAACTAACCTGCTCACAATCCATGATCCTGCATTACATCAGCTACCAGCTTCAATCAGCAAATTTCAGCCACTCACCACATTGACGAAGCACAATCACTTGTTCAGCAACAATCCAATGATTTCTATTCTGTTTCTGCTGATTCATAGCTCCTGAAGTGTAATTATGTTTCAGGTGTTCTGTTACAGGACGTTTGAAATGAAAATTCTTACACCTTAAATGAATATTTTCCATCCATATTTTCTGAAACAACAGTTTTTATACACTTAAAAGACTCAGCTACTCAGTGTTGTAGCAATTTCAGTAGTATTTGGATGGCTTGTATTTGAAATGTGACGATCATAAACAGAATGACTGCTAATCAGAGTACATAATAGACCTGACTCTGAATTATTCCTGTCAGAGATTTCTCCACCATTTAAGTATGTGAAGCTTCCCATGGGACAAGAATCCTCCAAACAAAACATTTGTGAAGGAAACCCCTGGTTGGCTTGACATGGAATGCTCCAGCAGCAGATGGATGGTCAGTGATCATTAATGCCTCTTGGTGGTGAGTAGCAACCACTAATTTCCCAGTAATGTAATAAATTATTACATGAATGCCCTGACATTAAAAAAATGTTTTTAAAAAAAATCAGTTGAAATGTAAAAACTGGAGTCAATAATGTAGTAATATATAAATAGGACTGTATTTCTTTGAAATAAAAGATTTTCTGCAGTTTTTGTGCTTTTTTTCTTTTAAAAATAGGCATAGTAGATGGCACAGTCATCATATTTATTCATCAAGGATACGTCCCATGTAGCTATCACCTTTTTAATTGTGGTTGTAAGAGACAATTTCAGAATTATTAATTGTACAAAATCTTTATTTAGAATGTTATTTGCTTAGATTTGTAAATTTGTAATTCCATGTCAGCATCAGTTTGATGCTGCATTGTCAGATGAATTTCCCACATTTTTTTTTCTGAAAACATTTCATTAAAACTTTTTTCAAACATTTTTCAAAGAAAAATGATTCAGTCCTCACTTCAAACTGTATTTAAATAACTGGACCTGCACTATGATGGCGCTGAACTCCAAAACACTGAAGAGTATAATGTGCATATTGAACTAAGGGGAAAACACCAACTTAAATTTGGGATTACTTCTTCCAGTAAATGTCCTTAACTTTGTACATTACTGAGAAGAATCCAGGCTTTCATCCTTTAAATAACTGTTTTATGTGTAAACTTAGACCAGAAGCCTTGTAGAGCTTCATAATACTAATAGAACAGTCATCTTCTGTTTACTTCTTGGCTGTCTTATATATAAGAGAAGAAATGTAGTCCTATTTAAGTATTATTACATCACCAGCTGCAGTTCTTACATTTTCAATGGATTTTTTTAACGTAATAACTTATTACATTATTGGCAAAATGTTATTACTTTATTGGTTCAAAAACCTTAATACAGTATTGGGGAATTCTCGTATTATTGGCTTTATTATATTTGAAATGGCCAAAATTATCATGTTATTATGTTTTGAAAGGTATTACATTATTGGTTGCTACATGGTGTCATTGTTGATGACATTCTAGGTCAACCTTTAGGTCTGACACTGAAGCCTCACTGCCTGGAGGAAGCATAAACTCCTCAAGCGTCACTTGATCCTGACAGACTCTCATGTTGCTTCCATAAGTCAGCTCAGTCCTTAGGTCTGGAAAATACTTGAGTGCTAACTAGATAAGTAGCTAAATAAGTGATTCATAACATTTATGACTATAAATACATACAGATAAAATGTTTGTTCTAAACTCCACAGTAGCTCCACTGAGCTCAGCCTCCACCACATACAGCAGAGAAATTCTGCTTCCATATTAATATTTTTAAATAATCTCTATTACGGAGAGTGTGAATTTTGATGAACACAGATTGAGAGCGACACAGAGCAGACACGAGGCAGACTGGCAGACAACAGAGTTTCATTCTTTCAAAACTCTCAAAAACAACAAGAACACCAGCTAAGGCCAGAACTCACACATGAGGCAGAGGGGAGGAAGGTGGGCTCCTGTGGGGGGCGGCAGTCAATGGGGAGGTACGCGCCGGCGCACGGCACCTGGGGGGGTGCGGCTGAAGCAGCCAGGGATGATGCCACGACCTCTTCTGGGAGCGGGCCGGCCGATCGGAGCAGTCAGGGGAAGAGGAAGGCTTGCGCTGGGGGAAAGACGCGGGCTGCTCTGTCGGTTCTGTCTCGGGGGAGGTGGACGACCAACAAACAATGATCCAGCGCTGAACTGCCTGCAGCGTCGGCCTTTATAGGGGGATGATGAGAGGATTGGCTGCAGCTGGTCAGTCCTCCAGCTGCTTCTCATCCTCCCTCATCAGCACTGTGACATCTTCTTCTAAGCCTTGATTCTGGTAATTGTATCTTTTTAATTCTTCTAGACCTAACAACAGCGTTTGACACAGTGGATCACACTATTCTCCTGTCACGCCTCGAGGGCTGTGTAGGCACTGAAGGCACCACCTGGACTGGTTCAATCTTACCTCGCAAATAGATCCTTCTGTGTGCACTTGGGGCAGTTTTGCTCCTCAGTGTCCCCTTTGACCTGCAGGATCCCCCAGGGGTCAGTTCTGGGCCCTTTATTGTTCTCCCTTTATATGCTACCCCTAGGTTCGATATTTAGGAAGCATGATATTCCTTTTCACTGCTTTGCTGACAATGTGCAGGTGTAGTTGCCATTAAAGGTCGCTTCTAAGGAATCTCTTCATGCTGTCTTTAATTGCATGAGGGATATAAAACATGGATGAACTTAAATTTCTCAAGATTTAATGTAAACAAAACTGAGATTGTCCTGTTGGGTCGCTCTGACCTGGTCCAGGTCCTTGCCATCTCCCTCTGCTCACTAGCACCTTATATACGATCGCAGGCTTGGAGTCTTGGTGTTATTCTTGATGGGGAGTTTAAATTAGACAAATAGATCAGCTCAGTGGTCAAGGCTAGCTTCTTTCAGCTTTGTGTTCTAGCCAAAGTAAAACCCTACCTAAAAAGGCTGATCTAGAAAAAGATATCCATGCTTTTATTACATGGTGTTGGACTATTGTAGCTCCCTGTACGTCGGCATTGACCAGTCAGAACTCAACCATTTGCAGCTTGTTCAGAATGCAGCAGCTCGTCTCCTAACCAGAACAGAGAAACACATAACATCGATGCTTTCATCACTTCACTGGGTTCTGGTTAGGTTCAGGATTGATTTTAGCATTCTTTCATTTGTTTTTAAGTCTTTGAATGGACTGGCTTCAGAATATTTAGCTTATTTATAAGACCCATCAACCCTCCAGAGCCCTGAGATCAGCTGACCAGTTGGTCCTGGACCCTCCTCGATCCCTCATGAAAACCAGAGGAGATCAAGCCTTTGCAGCTGTGGCTCCCACACTGTGGAACGCATCACCCCTCTCTGTGTGGTCTGCCAATAGCCTGTCCATTTTTAAAACGCGTCTTAAGACTCACTTGCTCACCCTGGCCTTTGGCCGGGCAGTCACCTTTAATGGATCTGTTATCTATTTTATTTTACTATTTCATTGTTTTGCTCTTACTGTTCTCATATTGTTGATGATTTATTTTACTGTAAAGCACTTTGGTTGGCCAAAGGCCTTTAAAAGTGCAATATAAATAAATCTGACACTGACATTGAATGTATCAGCAATAATCATCCATTAAATCATGTGGAGAATTTAACACTCACAGTGACCGTCCTGCTTCTGAAAGCAACAAACACCTCCAACAATCACACATTCAACATCACTGCAACTAAATCAAATACATCACTGAGAACTTGATAAAAACAACCAGAAGTTCACTTACTGAGCTCTCAGCCACCAATCGGCTCTCTTCTGTCCACAGCAGGTTTGGAATCGTCTCCCCGTAAATCCTTCATTGAATGAAGTGAACCGACGCTGCTTCCTGTCTGTTATCAGAGTGTTCAGAGCACTGCCACACCTTCATCCCTTCACTGTCAGAGTATGCAGCGTGACTGGTTGAACAGTGTTTCAGGTGGAGCTGCGTTCACAGGACCTGGTGTTCTTCTGAGCACAAACTTCCTTGTGGCTCCAGAAACACATGACTTTATTCTCACCCTGACTTCACCTTCTCCTCTTTTTCTGTATGAAAATACAAAAAAATTAAATAGAAACACAGTCTGTAATATTTGATGAAATTCTCCCCATTCCTCTTTGTTCCAACACACAGCGTCTCTACAACAGAACAGATGTCATGAAACAACAAAATATTTTGAAATGAGACTGTGAAGATTGAATCACAGATGAGAACTCACAAAGGAAATAAAAGCTGCTAGCATTTGTTTGGGTCCTCGCGTCCTTCAGGTCAGCAAGTCCAAACATGCCCACTAGGTGGTGCTGTGACTGAGAGTATATTTCGGTCGATAATTGTGAACAGTTCTGGACTCTGATCATACATGTAAAGCTTGAGGCAGATTGGAGCATGTACAGGCCAGTTCCACAGCATTTCCTGTGTCATGGCGAGCTGTTGAAATTCTGCCAGCTGTCATTTCCACACTGTCAGACTTATGGAGCATTTTCATAACATTTGATCATCCATGCCTGGAGTACATCCTGGCCAAATTTGAGTTCTGTCAGGGTTACCTTGTTTGAATTTCTAGCTTTCAAAAATGTGCAAAAATTGGTCCAAAATCGTTCGAAATACATCATATAATTCAAAATGGCCAACTTCCTGTTGTGTTTCAGGTATGGTTGTCAATTACATTTCTGTGCAACTTGACAAGTTACTTATGCCTATCAAATTTTGCAGCTGTAGGTGACACATCCTGGTCATAGAGCCTACTGGAAATTTTCCAGGTGGCGCTATTGAGCCATTTTCACCCACATTTATGCAAGTTCCATCAAAATCTATTTTTTTGCCAGACCTGATGTGTGTGCAAATTTTCATACAATTTCATTTATTTTTTGGCCTTCAGAATTGCCATTTGAAATACAGGAGAAAAAACTAAAAGAAGGAACTTGTGGCTTTCAAGAGGGTTCTACACAGAACCCTAATTAAAGAGAAAAGAACCACCATTCACTTAGACTAATGACCATCATGCAAGAAGATAAGAGTGTTCAGGGAAACTACAATAAAACTGGAGGTGGATTTTTAAAAGAGATTTTAGACAAACACATGGAAGGAGCGTTGTGAAGTTTTACTCAAAGTAATGTGTGCTGACAGAACTTTTAGTGATCCATGAGCTGCTACCAACTGAACTGAACACACCAACAAAGAGCTTCTCTCTGCTGAGCTCCCAGCAGCAACCAGCTCTCCATAGACTCACACAGCGGATTATGACAGAGGAGGAACATAACCGGACCAGCACCAGTGTGATGCCGTTTGACCAAGAAAGGATCTGATTTTGAAGCACCTACAAAGTCCTGTTACCATAGTTACATCACTCAGCCCTTCATCAAAACACACCAAATCTCCATCCTGTCTAATAAACATACAGATGAGACCAAAACTTCATTTTCACACAAAAGCTGGTTTTAATTCAACGAATTGAGCTGCAGCGTTAACGTCAAAGTAAAAAAAAGTCTGCAGATGATAAAACATGAGGCAATAAAAGAACACGAGTCCATGCGCTGAGCTCTGTCTGAACATCCATCACCTGAACACAACCACCTGTCTGATGCTGTGAAAAGAAGAATGGGAATAAAGGACCGTAGAACTGATGTGGAGAACACGCTGCACAGAGAACACAGCAAGAATATTGGCTGTCCCACATGGAGATCCAACCTATGATTTCTGGTTCTGGCATCAAATCAGCTGATCCTAGGCTTCCAACATCAAAAGTAGACAGAAAATATGAGTGATCTTTGCATTTAATTGAATTTAATTTCGTGGTGTTGGTTATTTTCATAGACAGACTGTATCAGAAAGATGGGCGTAGCTACCATGACATCACCCGCTGGTTTCAGGACAAACTCTACAGGAAGTGTTAAAGTCTTAGTAGCTTGTTGCTTTCTGTCCCCATCTGGACAACATCACATATAAAGCAGTGACCTACATTACTGTAGCTGAAGTTACTCTAAGTTAACATCAGACTGGAACCTCTCATGGAAACATGTTATAACATCGTGTTCTAAAGTTGTTTCCTGACTTAGTGCTAACACTGATGCTAAATCAGGTTTGTCGGCATCATAAATTAGTTAACTGTTATCTGTAGTTAAGTTTCCTTTTGATCACAGGTGATCAATCAAAACAGATCAATAATGTTATTACAGTATTTTCCCTCCTGCTGTCTCACTGTTGGTTAATGGTCCATCCATCCATCCATCCATTCTCTATACACCGCTTTATCCTCACTAGGGTCATGGGGGGTGCTGGAGTCTATCCCAGCTGACTCTGGTGAAGGCAGGGGACACCCTGGACAGGTCACCAGTCTGTCACAGGGCTACATATACAGACACACAATCACACTCACATTCACACCTACGGACAATTTAGAGTAACCAATTAACCTCAGCATGTTTTTGGACTGTGGGAGGAAGCCGGAGTACCCGGAGAAAACCCACGCATGCACAGGGAGAACATGCAAACTCCATGCAGAAAGATCCCAGGCCGGGATTTGAACCAGGATCTTCTTGCTGCAAGGCGAAAGTGCTAACCACTACTGCACTGTGCAGCCCTCAATACAATATTCTACCTGTAAATTGATCATTTGCTGCAGTATTTTACTTGCAATACCTTCTGTTTACTGCAGCAATCTACCTGTAATATTCATCGTTTAATGTAATATTTCAGCTGTAGTTTTCATCATATTTTGCAGTACTTGTAGTAACAATTTGTGTAATATTTTACCTGCAGTTTTCATCATTTACTGCAGTATTCAACCTGTAATAGCCTTCATTTTCTGCAATATTTTATCTGTAGTATTCATCATTTGCTGCAGTATTTTACCTGTCATATCCTTTATTTGTTTGTTTACTTATTTTTAACATGGGAAAATTTGCATCAATAAACATTTACATTTAAATACAGCAGATTTTAGCTGTGTGGTTAATTTCCATCTCAAGTCCCATTAGCAGGTCAAAAATTTAAAAAAAACTACAAATCACATAAAACCACAACTGATCAAAGACACAGAAAAAAGAAAAAACAAAACAAATAGACAAAAGAGAAGCTACCAAGCAGTAATGAACATTTACACATGGTTCTACTGCACATATCCTCTATCAGTGTTACATTGTTCTACTGCACTAACCCCTCTGTCACTAGAACACATGGTTCCTCTACATAGAACCTCTGACTCTGTTACACATCATTGTGTTGCACATCAGCCTGTCCTCATTACACAGAATCCCTAAATATGTTTTCATCATCTCCTAATCATGTGTCAGCTTCCACTCCAGCTCAGGTTCAGATTTCATATCTCCATAGTGACCACGTCCTCTTCTGCTGCACTGCAGTGTTCCTACAGGAGCCCAGGATGGACAAACCAAACGCTGCCACTACAGAGGGCCTTCCCATGTTTCTGTCCCAGTAGCAGCTGCTGGAGGTTCTCCTACACACTTGGAAAGGAAAAGCTGCTGATTGGTGCTGATCTGCATCCTCACCACTAGATGCTGCTGAATCCTGCACATGTAGACCATGTTAAAATATTCATGGATGCAGAAAAAAAGATGTTTTACTTTAAATGGGGTATTTTTTGTTAGCATCACAAAGTCCAGTCAGAGTTAAAGATGGGCTCTGAGATAAACATCAGAGATTAAACGTCCTGTAAGCTAAAGCATTTATAATCATTCAAAGCTTGTTATTCTGCAGCTGGTCCTCCATTGTCTCCTGTAGTTGGCCTTGGATTCCCTGATCTTTCTTTCATATCCTCCTCAGTTCAGTTCTGGTTGTTACGCTGTGCCCTGGACTCCAAGTCTTCACATTTATTTTCCAGCTTGGCAACGCTTGCTATGAGGCACTTGATGGTAGTTTTCATTTCGGCGACATCATCGGAGCACTCGGTGAGAGCGTGCTCCATCTCCCCGACCGTACCTTTTAGCTCGGACATGGTAACATCGGTAGCAGCTTTGTCATTCGCCAACTGTGTCTTCACTGCCTGCAGGTCGAGCTTAATAGTAGACAGAGCATCCCCGAGAGTATCTTGGAGCTCCTTTTTGAAAATATCAGCGATGTCTTTACTCAGCGAGGCCAGCAACTCGAGTTTAAGGGCAGCAACATCAGGGCTGGCTTGTGTCGAGGCGGCCTCTGTAGGGGCCGACAGCTCACTCGAGGACGAGGATGCGGATTGTGCACTTGGCCTCAGCTGCGTCTGAATAGTATTGCGAGTTTTAGAGTTCTTTCCAGTCATCTAATACAGTCCAGTGATACACTTCCAAATGAAAAGTATTAAGAAATAGGGCAAGACTGTATAAAGTGTATGAAAAGCACAGAAGAATAACAATTTAATCGTAAATGGCAGGAGCTTCCAAACTCTCAACCTACTCCATTAATGCTCAGCAGCGCCCCCAACCAAAGCATTTTTAAAATTTTGTATATCCCTTTTAGATCATGAAAATGAAAAACACCTTGTATTTCAATTTTATTTTTGTATTTTAAAACGAAAATTAAATGACCACTCGTTCGTTGTTTTTCAATACCCGTTTCAGAACGGAAATGTCAGGAAGCCGTCCGGCTCCTGACTGGTTTTTGTTTCCTGCCTCTGGCTGGATGCTGTTGCAGCTCCTGCCTGGTTTTTTTTCCCTGTCTCCCTCTCTCGCTCCCAGCTGATCGCCTGCTGCAGGACAGCTAATTGTGTGATGAGACTCAGCTGTGGAGCAATCAGCAAACACTATTCACCTGCCTTCCCTTTCTGTTTAAATATCCTCTGCTCCCCTCTTTGTGTGTGGGAGCATCACAGCTCAGACCTTCCAGTATATGGCTTTCCCCAACTCAGGACTTTTTGAAGATTTTCCCCTGTTGGATTCTATTGCTTTTGACTTTATTGGGTTTTTTGTTGTTGTATGGACTCAACCCCTTTTAAGACTCTGCATTTTTTTGGACTTGCCACTGCTGTTTCCTTCCTGTTTTGAGTACGTGTCTTGGAGAGGATTATCACAGTAGTGAGTACGTGTTCCTTGTGTTGTTTCCTGCTACAGAGCTCTGGATTTTGGTTAAATAAACTTTATTTTCACCACTACTCCTGTTGCTAGCCTGTTGGTATCTGCGCCTGGGTTCTACCACCCCCATTCCTGACAGTAAAATTCAATTGCCAAAATATACTCGGACTAAAGAACACTCCGGCTTGTTTGTGTTTAACCAATCAGATTCCTAATGGGCGGAGCTAAGCCCAGGATGCAGTGATGGTGCCCCTCAACAACAACGAAGGGGAATTATTTTGGTGCAATGTTACCGACTTCCAGCACATTTCAGATCTTTAAAGCGTTTTTTTTTTTTCATTGCACATGTGCAGTAGAGCCTCCTCCACTGGCGCCCCCTGCAGGCTGAGGGACTTTACAGGTAGGACGTCACAAAATAAGCTTTGCAAATCATTTTTTAGACTTTCTGGAAGTTTTATATGTAAGAAAAATAAGGATTTCAGAGCTTGTTTAGAGTCAAACTTTTCTTCTCTTTGTAACAAAATAACACCAAGGTGGAGGTTTTAGTTCTGAAGACATTCTCTTAAAGTTCTGCATAGTTCTCGTAATGTTTTAGTTCCCAGAATGTTCCTCTTAAATTCAGAATAAAGTTCTCCAAAGAAGCGGTAAAAGCGTTTTCTAAATGTTGCATTGAGCCTCTTTTCTTTATTATGAGACATTGTGGGAACATTTATAGAAGAACGTTCTCAACAGCAACATCCCCAGAACATTCCAGGCAAAATGTTCCACGAATCACTTTGGAGGAAGATTTTATAAAATTAAAAAAGGCAGCGACAACATCTGGACGTTGTTTTTTGAACGTTAGTTTGAGAACGTTCTTGTTTTTTGAGCATCTCGTCAATGTTTAAACGTTCTGTCTTTCTATTTGAAATGATAAATATCAAAAAAAAACTTTCTTTGAACATTTAAGTTTCCTTTCAAACATTATTAGACCTTGTAGGTAACGTTAGCCAGTCTTAAACCTCTCTTCACTTTTCCACTTTACCAAGAAGCGCCTCATTGTTTGATTTCTGTCATAAATTTCCAAACAAAACACTTGATTTTAGTCATGTTCGCCTCTAAAGAAGAAGCTGATGAGTCACCTGAAGACAGGATGAAGCTGAAACACCAGAGGATGGAAGCAGTGATCAAACAGCACCACTAGGGGGCAGAAGACACCAACAGACTGGAGGCTGCTGCGCTACAAGCTGTAGAAACTCCTGATGGAAGCAGAACTTCAGTCCAGTTGGAGGTTTAACTGATGGATGATTCCTGGATGGAACTTCCTGAAACCAGACTCTGTGAGGCTTCATTCTCTGCCATGGAAGACTTTAAAAGGCTAAATGAAAACAAATGTGCACAAACAGACACTTTAAAGATCTGTGTGTTTGATTAAAATGCATTTTCCACTTTATTATAACACAAATAGAGCAAATCTATCCTTTTACAAGCTGTTTGTTGTTCTTCAGTGGAGGAGTGGTTCACATGTTTTACATTCTTGGGTGGAGTTTGGAGGTTTAAATACTTCCAGAGGCTTTTATTTATTAGTGTGTTTGCAAGATGACGTAAAGCTACGAGTCTGAATCTAGTGGAACGCTGTGAAACATTCTTCTGATCTACCTGTTGAAAAAGCAACACACCTGAATTAACAACTCTGTCCATGACGTTTGGACATTTTTTTCACTTTTGGCAATTTTGAGTCATTCTGACCAGGGTTTTGTTAATCTTATTTTGGACAGTTTTAATCATTTTGGACAAGTTTCACATAATTTTGAACAATTCTGGGTCATTATGGATCATTTTTGAGTCATTTTAAACAGATTTCAAGTCAAAATAAGTAAAAACCAGAGCCTTGTCTGGTCAAACTTTAACACATCAGATTCTACTGATGTTAGAGCCTCAACAGTTGGAGAAATGTGGACCAAAGACTGAATTTTAGTAGAAATATGGATCCATCCGTAAATATATGCTTACAGGAACTTTATGGAGACACTAGACCAGCCTGGATTAAAAATTTTACACTTTTTCCATTTTTAGTAGCCAATAACTATTTATTATTGTGAATTTGGACAATTTGGAGTCATTTTAGGCCATTTTTATGTCAATTTGAACAAAATTTGAGGATTTTTGGACTATTTATGAGTCATTGTGGACAGATTTTAATTAACTTTGGTCACATTTTAAGTCATTTAGGACCATCTTTGACTTATTTTAGGCATTTTTGTGTAATCTTGGACAAATTTCAAATAATATTGGGCAAAACTCAAGTTATCTCCTTGTGAAATGCCACCAAAGACTATATTTTAGTAGAAATATCGATCCATAAATTGGTATATTCTTACAGGAACTTTATGGAGACTCTAGATCAGCCTGGATTGAATTTTTTGCCCTATACAATAATTAAAATGCTGCCCTCTGTTCAATCATTCTGAGTCCTCACCACATTTCATGGCTGGGAAAGTTTAATTTCTGGAGATAGTGAATCCTTAAAGTGGTGTCAGGGTGTTTTGTTGTCATAGTTGTTTTGTTATGATGGTAAAAATAGAAAAAATCCCAGAACTACAGATCAGATAAATCAACAGAAGATTAAGCAAAAATCCCAACATGTAGCAAAAGTATGACGTCAGACTGAAGCAAGAAATGAAGGAAAGGTTTTAAAATGTTTAACGCACAAATCAGAAGTAGGTGAAGAATTTAGGCGGGTAAACAGGAAGTCAGACTGCAGAATCGTCAAAATCTTCACACTGTGGCATCATCTAGGTGTGAACACTGAGATGTGCAATATGTATGTCGTCATCACATGAAGTTTGGTCCAGATTGGACCACGTGGAGCTGAGACATAAATAATTCAATTTTCATGGCAAAACATCAACATTCACAGCGCCGCCACAGACACGCCTTTTGATGACGAATCACCATTTTCTCTGGGAATCATCATCAACGTGTTCAGGCTTATGTCAACACATTTAAGGTGAATCTGATCAACCTACTGACAATAGTACATTGAAGTGTAAAAAAATGTCTATTTCCTGATACCACACGGTGGCGCTATGACTGTGAATGTACATAGAGTCCCGATATTACCAGAGTAGTGACAACTGGGGATTTGACGCCATTTTGTTTCCATTCACTGTGCCACACACTAATGCACCTGTGACTGTGTGTGTACTCGCTTAGCGCACTATGTGTTTTATTTGGATTTTTACATTCTCAGCTTTCTAGTCATCGTTCAAAAGTAAAAAAGGATGATTGCTTATCAATAATAATGTTTTTTTTTTTTTACAATTTAGAGGACACAGGAACTCTACTGGAGTCTATCCCAAATATGGGACACGCAGGGAGAGGTGCACATCCACGAAAACTAGCTATTTGTGGATTGCTTACTGATTTCAAGACATGTTTTGGACAAAATATTTTACTGGCTTGTTTTGTCTGGATGTCCAAGGTTGGATTATGGCCGTTTTTTGTGGAATATTTTCATCTGTGACTAGTTATGAGCCTTCAAAGGTGAGTTGTGCTGTTAACGTTATTTGTTGTTTGTTGGACAAATGTGTTTATATTACCCGCAGTGGTAATCACATCTGAAAGTGGTTTTTACCGGCGGATTCATGAGAATCTAAGCTTTCCATGGGTGTATAATGTTTCTATCATCGAGTTTGCAGCTTCGGTCAATTTAGCAAAATACGTTTGCACATCTCAAGACGGGCCGCTGAAGTTTAACGGGGTAACCAACAGTTACCAGTAATACATCTCCATGCATGAAAATGGTCAAAGTCAAAATAACCACAACTGCCTAAAATCACATCAAACTTTTCTATCTGTCATTCACCCATACAACATAACATGAAAGTACATACATGGGACTAACCTGGCACAAAAACCATGATGAAGTCGGTTTCCATCCCACTCTCCGGACTTTATTTTCTCACAGTTTCCTTCTTTCACTACTCCTGGGAAATCTAAACATGTGGAATCCCTTCTCCGATCGATTTGTGCACCCAAAGGCACAACAGCCCGTCATTTTTCAGGTATTTAGGAAGTGAAAAAAGACCTAGAATTACTCTCTGCGATGTAAACGTTAACAGCATTCATGAAGAGGAAACAAAATGGCGCCCATAGATCACGTGACCAAAATTTTTTGGACCCGTCATGTCACTACTATGGTAATATAGGGACTCTAAATGTACATAACTGCATGGATGTGGTCAGGGCAGGACTCTGATCATACATGAAACATTTCAGGCAGATTGGAGCATGTTCAGGCGAGTTAGACACCACTTCCTGTTTGATGGTGTAGGATCAATATTTTGGGGGCCGCCATGGCCATGCCCTTTGAATTTGCAGAGCATTTTGATAACTTTCATCAGGAAGGTCTGTTGCACATACTGGCCATCTTTGAGGTCTCTCGGACTTACCCCTGATGAGTTATTAATCAGAAAAAACTCAGCTAATTCAAGACGGCCGACTTCCTGTTGAGTTTAGGGCGTGGCCGTGATTGACTTTTTCATCTATCCATCCATTCTCTATACACCGCTTTATCTTCACTAGGGTCATGGGGGGTGCTGGAGTCTATCCCAGCTGACTCGGGTGAAGGCAGGGGACACACTGGACAGGTCGCCAGTCTGTCGCAGTTCTACATATACAGACACACATTCACATTCACACCTACGGGCAATGTAGAGTAATCAATTAACCTCAGCATGTTTTTGGACTGTGGGAGGAAGCCGGAGTACCCGGAGAAAACCCACGCATGCACAGGGAGACCATGCAAGCTTCATGCAGAAAGAGCCCAGGCCCACCCCGGGATTTGAACCGGGATCTTCTTGCTGCAAGGCGAAAGTGATAACCACTACCTACTGTGCAGCCCTTTTTCATCTAATTATAGTAAATAAACCCTTGGGTTTCTCGGCACCGTTGGTGCTCGGACCCTAATGAAGAAGCAGGACTGTATAAAAACAGACTGATGGGACTCGAAGCATCCATCCATCCATTTTCCTCTGCTTCTCCGGGGCCGGGTCACGGAGACAGCAGGCAAAGCAGGCCGTTCCAGACGTCCCTCCCCCCAGCGGCGCTCTCCAGCTCTTCCTGGGGGATCCCGAGGCGTTCCCAGGACAGATGGGATATATAATCCCTCCAGTGAGTTCTGGGTCTACCCCGGGGTCTCCTCCCAGGCGGACGTGCTCGGAAAACCTCCAAAGGAAGTCTCCCTGGAGGCATCCGAATTAGATGGCCAAACCACCTCAACTGGCTCCTTTCGATGTGAAGGAGCAGCGGCTCTACTCCGAGCTCCCTCCGGATGTCTGAGCTCCTCACCCTATCTCTAAGGCTGAGCCCAGCCACCCAACGGAGGAAGCTCATTTCAGCCACTTGTATCCGTAATCTTGTTCTTTCAGTCACTACCCAAAGCTCATGACCATAGGTGAGGGTTGGAACATAGATGGACTGGTAAATCGAGAGCTTCGCTTTACGGCTCAGCTCCCTTTTCACCACGACGGACCGGTACAACGCCCGCAGTACTGCTGACGCCGCACCAAGAAGGCCCCGCTCCATTTCCCATCACTCGTGAACAAGATCCCAAGATATTTAAACTCCTTCGCTTGGGGAAGCAACTCCCCCCAACCTGGAGGGAGCAATCCACCGGTTTCCGGCAGAGAACCATGGCCTTGGACTTGGAGGTGCTGATCCGTATCCCTGCCGCTTCACACTCGGCTGCAAACCGCTCCAGTGCGTGCTGAAGGTCACGGTCTGAGGACGCCAATAAAACCACATCATCCTCAAAAAGCAGAGATGTGATCCCGAGGCTCCCAAACCGAAAACCCTCCCCACCATGACTGCGCCTCGAAATCCTGTCCATGAAAACCACAAACAGGATTGGAGACAAGGGGCAGCCTTGGCGGAGTCCAACACACACCAGAAACATGTCTGACTTAGTGCCGAATATGTGGACACAGCTCTCACTTTGGTCGTACAGGGACCGAACGGCTCGTAGCAACGAGCCCGGTACCCCATACTCCCGCAGTGCCCCCCACAAAGCCCTTTGAAGGACACGGTCATAGGCCTTCTCCAGATCCACAAAACACATGTAGACTGGCAGGTCATACTCCCATGACCCCCTCAGCAGCTCCGCAGGGGTAAAGTGCTGGTCCGCTGTTCCACGACCGGGACGGAATCCGCATTGCTCCTACTGAATCCGAGGTTCGCCTATCGGTCGGATCCTCCCTTCCAGCACCCTAGAGTAAACTTTCCCGGGGAGGCTGAGAAGTGTGATACCGCGGTCGTTGGCACACACTCGCCAATCCCCCTTTTTGAAAATAGGGACCACCACCCCGGTCTGCCTCTCCCCAGGTACTGTACCCGATGCCCACGCGACATTGTATAGACGTGTCACCCAAGACAGTCCAACAATGTCCAGAGCCTTCAGCATCTCAGGGCGAATCTTGTCCACACCTGGCACCTTGCCACCGAGGAGCTTTTTAACTACCTCGGCGACCTCTGTCACGGATATGGACGCAGATACCCCCGAGTCTTCAGGCTCTGCCTCCTCCATAGAGGACGTGTTTACGGGGTTCAGGAGTTCCTCGAAGTGCTCTTTCCACCGTGCGACGATATCCCCAGTACGGGTCAACAGTTCTCCACCTCGACCATACACAGCCTGAGCGAAGCCCTGCCTCCCCTTCCTGAGGCGTCGAATGGTTTGCCAGAACTTCCCTGAGGCCGACCGAAAGTCCTTCTCCATGGCCTCCCCGAACTCCTCCCACACCCGAGTTTTAGCTTCCACAACTGCCGCAGCTGCCGCCCTTTTGGCCAGCCGGTACCTGTCAGCTGCTTCAGGGGACCCCCGAGCCAACCAGGCTCGAAAAGTCTCCTTTTTCAGCCTGACGGCCTCCCTCACCGCTGGTGTCCACCAGCGTGTCCTTGGATTGCTGCCGCGACAGGCACCAGTGACCTTCAGACCACAGCTCCTAACAGCTGCTTCTGCAATGGAGGCTTTGAACATGGACCACTCAGAATCCATGTCCCCAACCTCCCCCAGGATGCAGGAGAAACTCTTCCAGAGGTGGGAGTTGAAAACCCTACGGACAGGGTCCTCCGTCAGACATTTCCAGTTCACCCGCACTACACGTTTGGGTTTACCAGGTCTGTCCGGCAGTCTTCCCCGCCATCGGATCCAACTCACCACCAGGTGGTGATCAGTTGACAGCTCTGCACCTCTCTTCACCCGAGTGTCCAAGACATACGGCCGCAGGTCTGACGATACGACTATAAAGTCGATCATCGACCTTTGGCCTAAGGTGCTCTGGTACCAAGTACACTTATGAGCAAACTTATGCTCGAACATGGTGTTTGTTATGGCCAAACCGTGACTAGCACAAAAGTCCAATAACGAAACACCACTCGGGTTCAGATCGGGCAGGCCGTTCTTCCCAATCACCCCCCTCCAGGTTTCTCCGTCGTTGCCCACGTGAGCGTTGAAGTCTCCTAGAAGAACTATGGAATCCCCGGGCGGTACCCCTTCCAGGACCCCACCCAGAGACTCCAAGAAGGACGAATATTCTGAACTGCTGTTCGGCGTATAAGCACAGACAACAGTCAGAGTTTTCCCCCCTACAACACGAAGTCGCAGAGAGGCGACCCTCTCGTTCTCCGGGGAGAACTCCAACAAAGCGGCGCTCAGCCGGGGGCTTGTGAATATCCCCACACCGGCGCCTCTCACCCTGGGCAACTCCGGAGTAGGAGAGAGTCCAACCCCTCTCCAGGATTCTGGTACCAGAACCCTTGCTGTGCGTGGAGGCGAGCCCAACTATATCTAGCCGGTATCGCTCCACCTCCCGCACCAGCTCAGGTTCCTTCCCTGCCAGTGAGGTGACGTTTCACGTCCCCAGAGCTAGTCTACACCACCAGGGGGCGGCACGCCCAGGCGCCCGCTCCTGCCTACTGCCCGGTTGACATAGCACCCGACCGGACGAGAAGCAGATGAAACAAATTAGGGAAATAAAAAAAGAGGGAAAAACAGACAGCAGGAGGAAGTTAAACAACACAAGGGTGGGATCTTTTCAAAATAAAACAGGAAACAAACTGAACAAAACCTCAATAACCTATTTGCTGATTCTGACAAAAATTCACACAAACGTCTGAGAAGATAAAAATGATGAAGTGATGATATTTTAGAACCAAAAGTCAGATCAGCACAAACATGGATGTAAACTGTTTGACAAAGACGATGATTCTAGTTTTAAAATATGCACTATGAATACATTAGACCTGGAAGAACCAGTTTAAATGAAACCCTTTGAGGGAAACTAGAGTTCAGGACTCAGTTACAAGCCCTCTTTGTTTGCAGTGTTTTTCTTCCTTCTATTTTTACAGCACACATCACTGACACCTGCAGGATGAGATAATAAACCAACCGGCCTGCAGATAAGAAGCAGACAAAGAGTGTTTAATGTCACCTAAAAACAGGAACAGCATGTTCACAACATAAGGAGGTCATTGAAAACAAGACATTACCTGAGGAGGAATTAGATCACTGAAGAGTCGTCCTCCTGTTGGTTTCTCTGTTTGGTCTCTGAGTAACTCCAGAAATGTCACTTCCAGTTCCTGCCGCTCATTTCTTAATCAAACCCGTATAAAATTTATTTTCAGGATTCGAGAAACAATCATGAACTTTCTGACCGTCGGATCGACTTTCCAAAGCCACATATGAGTGACTTTTAGCAATCATTGATCATAAAAGCCATCAGTTCAAGACTTTAGATTCAGTTTAAATGTGCTCATCAGGCCACTGAGCAACCATGTAAAGGTAAAAACAACTGTACTTTTCACTTGTTATTCTCCACACATCGTCCAAACTGTACTGATTATGGTACAAATATGGAGTTCTTTTGTCCTCCACAGTGAAAAACCTGAATGAAGACGAGAACTTGTGTTTAAATGTGAATCCTGCAGAGATACGCTGCATAAATAAAAAGTTTTTCCATCATAACTTGATGCAGAAAAGGAACAAAGTGGTGCTTAAAGATCCACCAGAATGTAGAAAAGATGATTATTTCCATTTCTGGTCCCTAAAGTTGAAAAGACGAGCAGCTTCTGAATCAGATGGAATAAACTTGAAGGTTTCAGTGGAACGTTTAGTTTAAACCCACATTTTATAGAAGAAACACCCAGACTTACAGCAGTCTGAAACATTACTGACGTAGTTCTTGGTTTGCAGCTGTGACGACGCCCAACTCCCAGAAATGTTGGAGAAGTTTCAGCTTCTCTAGTTCTTTTATTGCTGTCATGTTGGACTCTTCAGTCTTATCACCGACTTCTAATGATCCTCTAGGATTCTGATATACAAAAATATGAGAGAATACTGATATTTTTACTGAATTATCTTTTTATAAAAATGAAAATCAACAAAACAGATGAAGAATCTAAAAAACTGGATCTGAAATTTAGCCCTGAGTTTAGATTAATGGATGGTCCACAACATTAAACCAGCTGAAAGATCATCTCCTCATAAAGGCTCAGTTCTGGAAGTTGGTTCATTGTTCATTTTAACAAACTGGATCAGAACATCTCCAGAACAGCAGGAGTTCTACAGCGGTTATTAAAAGTGTCCAGAGAAGGAGAACCAAAGAACCAGAGACATGGACACCAAAGGATCCCTCATGCAGGAGGTCTGATCCCACAGAAGAGCTGCTGATGGAGAGAAGTCAGAACATCTCAGAACATCTCAGACTGAGTCCATGCTGACTCCTTGTCCACCACTGAAAGCTGCTACAGCATCACAGCTGGACCATGGACACATGGAAGAAGGTGTCCTGCTCTGAGGAGTTTCCTTCTCCATCATGTGGACATCCAGGGGAGTTGTTTACCTGCAGAGGAGATGAAAGAAGATGGAAGAAGTTGATGGGAAACCTGGAGTCTCATTAATTGAGCTCAATAAGAAGTAGTGATACCTGCACGTTATTTTATGTATCTTATTTCTTAGCTGTATTTATTGTTGTGACTTCTAAATGTTTTGTTTTAATCCTAGAGATTACTTGATTTTCCAAAGGTTTTTTATTGTGTTTTATTTTTATTCATCTTATTTTCTTTTCACCTATTGCAGCTACGTTAGTGAATAGTGGAAGACTGCCCACTTTTTGTTTATGGCAGCAGTGTCCAACCAGTCCACAGTCTAAACGATCGTCTAAACGAGCCATCGTTTAACTAAAACGAGGACAGATTCAGCTGCTACACAGCTTATCCCTCGCCTCAGATGCTTTCAGAAATACTTTTCGCTGAACTGTTTTTGAAATAAACAAGGAAGTTTGCGCCCGAGCCAATGGGTTTGGTCACATGACCACGTAGTGACCACTGAAGCTCAGTGCTGTCATATGACAATGTTGTGGTCCACTAGTGATCGTCCACAATCCTTGTGATTTTCAGATGCGGTGTGTTTACATGCTTGAAAAACGCGTCTAGTGGACACATACCTTAATTGTATGTTTTCTGTAAGTATTCAGGCATTGGACTTCCGGCGTGCAGGCCGGTGTTTGGTTCGGAAAAAAAAAGAAAAGAAAGGACTACATTGTCAGTCGAGTTCATCTACTAATGGAATGAGGGGAAAGCAGCTTTTGAGCTCAACCCAACTAATATCACGAGCCAACGGGAAGCAGAGTGGGGGTGGGCCTTAGAAAGACTTTGACATCCAGCTGCAGGTGAGTCCATACCAGCATTCAGAGAGTGCAGTATTCCGCCAAGGATGAACAGTCTTTGTTTCTGCTTTTGATGCTGTAATGAGCATGACTAGTGCTTAATCCGATTACTCGATTAATCATAATTAATTAAGAATAATTAATAGAGTACTCAATAACTTAAAAAATAGATAGCTGCAGCCCTAATTTCTCTACAAGGACTTACTGTCAGCAGTGATGCAGCATCTAGAGAATGTGTTACTCAATGAGGGAGGAAAGTCTGAACCACAGGAGACAGTAAACATCATGTCTCCATACAGAGTATATTTTAACACCAAGAATGGCATGAAGTAACCTGAGCCACAGATCCAGCAGCAAAGCAGTGCACGAAATAAATACAATCACACAAATACAATAAATGGCAAGTACTGAAATGCGTTCAAGAACGTTAAATTTTTTACTACCAATAGTAAAGGTTGACAATGATCTGTACATTTTCTTTCATCTTTGGTTTCAGTCAGCTGCACATTAATGGTAGAAATGTGTTTTCTGCTGTCAAACGTGACCATCAGAGTCTGTCGGCACCATCCGATGAGCCTCCAGTTTGTCATAAACTGTTGTCAGATTGGAGCGATCCACAGGTTCTGGTGAATCCGGTAAGTTTCTTCCTTGTAGAAGCAAAAACACCAAAAGTAAGCAGTGGAGAGAAGAATTTAAGTGGGAGTGGAACCAGAATTAGGGAGCGTCTGAAAGCAGCCAGAGGGAGGAACTGATCCGTCTGGAGCTTCAGATCATCTCCACCCTGGAGGTCCTGGAACCTGATACAGGCTGCTTCTGGTATTCAGACAGAACTCAGAGCCAAGGGCAGCACATTCTCCACATATCTTTGAACTGCCTGTATCTGAACCTTCATGTGTTTCTGAGTGAAGTTTCTTCTGTTTTCAGAATAAATAACAGACAGTTTCCAGTGATAAGGTGTAGTTTGGTTCAGAGGTGTGGCTCCATCAACAAAGTCCCTGCAGACTTGATGAATGATGTTGTGGGAGGACAGATGAGCAAACATCTCTGCTGTAGAACCATCATTACCACAGAATACTACTTTAGAGTCTAAACATCACCAACCTGACTGTGTCTGTCAGGACAGAAGTTTACTTCAGAGTACTCCACGTCTGACTTTGTGCCCTCCGGATCTGCAAAGACACAAATTTTAAGGTTAATATTAATTTATAAATAAGCCAAATATTATTATTTCAAAATCAGGATTACAAAGAGCTTCATCAGAACAAATCAGACGAGAAGGATCAATAAAATGTTCCAGAGATTTAAAACACTCAGACTTCCTGTTCTAACATTCAACCAGAGCAGCACCAGCTTTGTTCTGAAGAGGTGAGAGGTCGATTGGACAGATACTGTCGGCCAAAACCCTTAAACACGATGAAAAATAGACTGAGTTCAGTCCAGAATCTGACCAGGAGTCAGCGTAATGAAATTGTAGGAACACTTGAGTCTTTGTTTGTTGCTCAGCAAAGTTCTCAACCAGCTCTAAAAGCTCTGTGCTGCTTCTTGGGGTCAACAAGAGAACAGAACTCTCTAACAGTCCACATTAGGAGGAAACAATGCATGCTTTGTTTGAGCTGCTTGAACAGGAAAGGGTGTAGTTTGGCAGATAAAGGGGAATTCTGGTTCATTCCAGCTGCTATTTTCTCCATAACTGTGTCTCTATGGGTCGTCCTAACTCTGTACTTAAACTCTCCGATGTAAAGATTCAGAGAATGTGAACGATGTTTAGACCAACAGTGCCGCCTGAGCTCCAAGCAGATCTCCAATGGAACCTGATTTTTACATGAATCATTTTAAATGCTTGATTTTGTGGCAGAACAAAGACATTCCAAGTGACTAACTTCTGTACTTTCCTTCAGTCAGACTCTAAACCCACAGTTTGAAATGATTCTTCTAAAAATGTGGTTTCTTTGAAGAGCTGCAGGGAAAGTTAGCATGACGCACGGAAACACGTCAGAGTGAACAACTTCAGATAACTGTCAAATTAGAACAAAAGTTATTATCATGACAAGAGAACCAATAAAGACAGCATGAGCAGTAGAAGGTGAATAGAAAAGGTCCCAGGATGGAGCCCTGAGGAACTCCACGGGACAGAAGACAACAATCACACTGCAGTCCATTGAAGAAATAAATACAATTAACATTATTGTAGAGCTGCACCAGATCAATCACCCCACATCCTGAGATGCTCTACTGAGATACTTGTTTGTCTGATACCTTCATCATGTGGTCAGTTCTTACTAAGATGTACTTTAAGCCGTGCCACATTCAGACTCTTATAAATCATCCTTTCTTACTCCAGAGAGCCTTTCTCAGACAACTTACATTTTCAAGACTAATTTTACACCTTAAAAATAAAACAGTGTTTAATCTTGTGACTTTTCCAACCATAAAAAAATATGTAAAAATGAGACACAGGCGTATAGAGGATAAACTCCAGTTTAATATCCTGTTACCATCTGATCTGAGGCTGAAACTGTTTGTTGAGTATTAGCCAGCAGTAAAACACTTCCCTGGGAAACTCTGCTCATGCATAAAGGTCTCTATGGTAATTTGATGCAGCAAACACTTCAGTTAGTGTCATGATAACAAAGGTATCTAATGACTCCCGTACATATCACAGCAGGGCCGGACTGGGAAAGAAATTCAGGCCGGGAGATTTCCAATCATTCAGGCCACTTCCGCCACCGCAAGGGTTGTTTCACATGGGATAATGCACCAAAATTCTGTTTTTTTTCCTTCCAAAAATATGCCTTTTACAGTTATGTTATAGCAATTACAACACTACTAAACAGACAGTAAGTCTATTAAACACAACCATAACGACAGCTCCATACAGTCCAGTACTTTTCTCTTCTGTAATCTCTTCACTACCCTCACCAATTTTTCCAATGTTTTCCTTTTCCTATTATTTATATAACATGTGGAATTAAAAATATATATATTATTTTGTCAGCAAATCATTTAGATGTCAGCTGGTCATAGCTAATAGTATATGCAAACACCAATGTTCATTTTATAACTGAAAATTGTAAGTCAACTGCCTATCCTACCTGAAGAGGGGGTCTCAAACGTTTTCAGGCTTCCTGCAACCCACCTGACACCTGTGGAGCTTATTTGGGTCAGACATTTTTTATTATATTTTGGCCTTTGAAGTCTGATGATGCATTTGTGAGAAGAACCGACCGTTTGTAAACTTACTTGAAGTAAGAGTGCTCCATAATCTTCGCTCCTTCCACTCTCTGGCCTCACTCTCATATCACCGCTCTGCAGTGCATGCTTCCCCGTTCTCGTTATGAAGGGGCGGGCCATAAAGCAACTAACCAATCATGGCACGTTTCTTCTAAAAAATGTCACTTTGACCAATCCCTATCCTTCTGATTTGGAGCTCAGAGCACTTGCTTTGTGTGAGTGACAGGAGGGTGGGCGTGTACTCTGTAAGGCTTCTGGCGCTGCTGTCTCTGGCCTGTCTGCCAAAAAGCCGATCAACTTTTTATCATTGGCCTGCCAGTCCGTGGCTGGCCTGTCCAGGCAGGCCAATAAGGAGGCAGGCCACCGGGAAAAGTCCCGCCTCTCCCGATTGCCAGTCCGGGCCTGTATCACAGTTACACAGCGAGACTGGAATTAGGGAAGCTGTAACCTGATAACTGTCAACGCCAAACATGAAGCTCTGTGTTCCTCTGCAAACTTCCTCTTTGCTGCATTATTGATCTCCTGTTCAGTTTTTCTCCGTTGGTCACAGCTGAGTCCGTCATGGAGAATCAGGACTTTGGTGCAACTGATTTATCATTTTAGCAAATTTTTGAGCTAGACTTGTAGAACAATGTGAATGTAGCTGAAATATCACAATTTCAAGCTTTGATTTGGTTCATTTTCGAATCAAATAACAGAATTTATTGTTGATTTTGTAGGCATTTTCCAAAAGGCCTCTGGAATTCCTGAGACATGACAAACTCAGATGAGCTCCCTAATGCTACACTCCTTTTTCCCATTCCCACAGGAAGATTGGGACAGTGTATTTCTATATGTTTTCATCCACAGGAAGATGGAGTTCCTGTAAACATTGAACTCCTGGAGGAACCTTTTCTTTCTGATGGACAAGGATTCTCAATTATATGTTATGGATGTCTTGTTAATGAACTTTCATGCTAAAATCCCTTTTCAGCTTGAGGAGACCCTCAGCCGGAGACGTCTCTGCATTCCACAGATCAGATAACACGTCATAAACTTTACGACCTGCTGGAATACAGAGGAAGAGCCACATTCTCTTCAACTGAACTGAAACAAAAGAACACTTGCCAAATTAATATTTCTGAGATTTATTTTGTTCTTTCCTGATTACCAAAGTTATAGTGAGATTATGTTGTACCATTTGAAAGTCCAATCAAATCTGATTTTACATTTCCCAGTGCTACACACTGCTGTCTGCCAGTAAGAGAACTCCTGAACCAGCATTGAGCATTCTTATCAAAGCCAAGAGTGTCAAGCTTACTTAAAAGCATTTCATGGTTAACCGTATCAAAGGCTTTGGAAAGCTCAATAAAAAGAGCTGCACAGTGTTTCCTGTTATCCGGGGCTGATATAAAATCATTTAAAACAACGGTGGCTGCAGTGATTGTGCTATGTTTCTGTCTAAAACCAGACTGGTGTAAACTAAAAGAAATAATTTAAGCTGCTCATTTGTTAAGGATTCAAATATCTTGGCAAGGCACGAAAGTTTAGAAATAGGCCTATAGTTATCCATAACTGATGTTTCACCGCCTTTGTGTAGAGGACTGACATAAGCAGTCTTCCAAGCCAAAGGAACAGTGCCAGTTAAAATAGACAAATTAAAAATATATGTAACATAAGGTGCTAAAATAAGGGCTGCAAGCTGTAAAAGACAGGGATGGAGTTTATCATCCCCAGTAGAACATCTGGATTCCAAAGATAACAGGCATTGAGGACTACATCTGATGAAATAGGTTGCAGAGTAAATTGTGGTTGTGAAGCGGCCTGAGGGAAATGATCAATAATAGTCGAAGGGGGTCCGGTGTAGGTTTGTTCAAATAGATTACTGGCTGCATTAAAATGATCATTAAAGGCCACACAGATGTCTTTGAGGTCAGTTATAGAGGTGCCATCAGCTAAGGTGAGAGGAGATAAGGAAGGGGAAGACTTCCGCTGAAGGCAATTTATTGTCTTCCCGAATTTTGAGGGGTTGGAGTGGGGATTGGGAACAAGATTCAGATAAAAATTCATTTTAGCCTTCCTAATTGTGGCAGTACATTTATTTCTTAGGCACCTAAAATCAACCCAGTGACTAGCCTCACCAGTACGCCAGGCGAGTGTCCAGGCCTTATTCCTCTCTCTCAGTACAGCTGAGATTTCAGCTGAGAACCAGGGAGTGTTCCTAATTTTCACTCTGTGTTTTTTGAAGGGAGCATGAGGTACAGGGATTGTTGATACGAACCATTCATACGCTACACAACCAAAGTAAGAACTGTGATTGCACTCTCAGCACAAAGTCCGTTGGGTGGATGGGCTCAGCCTTAGAGATACGGTGAGAAGCTTGGACTTCTGGAGTGAGCTCAGAGTAGAGTGACTGCTCCTTGGCATCGAAAGGAAACAACTTCCTTTTGAGGTTTTCAAGCATGTACACCTGGGAGAAGACCCCAGGGTTCACCCAAGGACTCTCATATCTTATCTGGCCAGGGAACGCCTCGGGATTCTGTAAAGAACCCGTTTGCTAAAGTTGTCTGGAGCATCATTTACTCCACCTAAAGGAACCATTTTAAAGGTTCTTGAGGGACTGTGGCGATCTTTAAAGAACCAGAAATTATTCTTGAAGGAACCTCTAGCTAGAAGGCCTTTGTGGAACTAAACTAGTGTTTTTTGAGTTATATCACTGCCAGGAACTGTCATTTTTCTGACTGCAGAGACTTTCTTTGTCTTCCTGTTGATCTCAGAGGAAGTCAAGCAGATATTGTTGCTCTGAAGGTGATCAGGAAGCTTCAAAGTGAGTTCAGACACAAAGAAAAGGGAATTTTTGCAAAAGCAGGACTGAGGTCAACATCAAGGAGCTCTAGTGGTTCAGTCTGGATCCTTTCAGACAGAATTTATTTATTTGGTATTTGGGACCCAAAAGTAAATTCTGGAAAATTTAGATGTTTTAAGAGTGGAGAAATTTTATTTATACCCTAAAAAAATGTAGTCTAGTGTCTCTATAAAGTTCCTGTCAGTGTCTGTCTATGGATGGATCCATATTTCTGCTAAAATCAGTGTTTCCCCTCCTATATGACCGACGAGGCAGGCCGCCTCACTACAATTTTGCAGAAATTGCCGCCTCACTGGTCCGCGCCCAAAAAAAAATAAAACAGAAAGCACCAAGCCACCGGTCATTTTTAACTGTGCGGGTCCGCCGGCTGCTCTCCTCCGGTCTCCCCAGCTCGCAATCTACCATTGTAGTTTAAAATTGAACCAGAGGCCTAAACCTGATTACAGCTCATTTGAAAATCTCACTCTTAGTCTCTCTCATCCAAATTTGAAAGCTCAGAAACCAGTTTTACTTGTTGTTATATATCGTCCTCCTGCTCCTGGAAGAACCAGTTTAAATGAAACCCTTTGAGGGAAACTAGAGTTCAGGACTCAGTTACATGCCCTCTTTGTCTGCAGTGTTTTTCTTCCTTCTATTTTTACAGCACGGATCTCTGACAACTGCAGGATGAGACAATAAACCAACCGTCCTGCAGATAAGAAGCAGACAAAGAGTGTTTAATGTCACCTAACAGTAGGAACAGCATGTTCATAACATAAGGAGGTCATTGAAAACAAGACATTACCTGAGGAGGAATTAGATCACTGAAGAGTCGTCCTCCTGTAGCGCCAAGCCACCGGTCATTTTTAACTGTGCGGGTCCGCCGGCTGCTCTCCTCCGGTCTCCCCAGCTCGCAATCTACCATTGTAGTTTAAAATTGAACCAGAGGCCTAAACCTGATTACAGCTCATTTGAAAATCTCACTCTTAGTCTCTCTCATCCAAATTTGAAAGCTCAGAAACCAGTTTTACTTGTTGTTATATATCGTCCTCCTGCTCCTGGAAGAACCAGTTTAAATGAAACCCTTTGAGGGAAACTAGAGTTCAGGACTCAGTTACATGCCCTCTTTGTCTGCAGTGTTTTTCTTCCTTCTATTTTTACAGCACGGATCTCTGACAACTGCAGGATGAGATAATAAACCAACCGTCCTGCAGATAAGAAGCAGACAAAGAGTGTTTAATGTCACCTAACAGTAGGAACAGCATGTTCATAACATAAGGAGGTCATTGAAAACAAGACATTACCTGAGGAGGAATTAGATCACTGAAGAGTCGTCCTCCTGTAGCGCCAAGCCACCGGTCATTTTTAACTGTGCGGGTCCGCCGGCTGCTCTCCTCCGGTCTCCCCAGCTCGCAATCTACCATTCTAGTTTAAAATTGAACCAGAGGCCGAAACCTGATTACAGCTCATTTGAAAATCTCACTCTTAGTCTCTCTCATTCAAATTTGAAAGCTCAGAAACCAGTTTTATTTGTTGTTATATATCGTCCTCCTGCTCCTTATTCTGAGTTTTTATCTCAATTCTCAGACTTTTTATCTGAATTAGTGCTCAGTTCAGACAAAGTTATTATTGTGGGTGACTTTAACATTCATGTTGACGTAGACAGCGACAGCCTTACAACAGCTTTTAATTCATTATTAGACTCAATTGGGTTTTCTCAACATGTAAATAAACCAACTCATAGTTTTAATCACACTCTTGACCTTGTCCTGACTTATGGCATAGAAATTGAAGAGTTAACAGTATTTCCCCAGAACCCTCTTCTTTCTGACCATTTTATGATAACATTTCAATTTAAAGTAAAGGATTGTTTAGCAGCTGAGAACAAATATCATTACAGTAGGTGTTTGTCTGACAATTCAGTAACTAAATTTAAGGAAATAATACCCTCACTGTTTATTTCAGCAACATTTACTGATAAATCAGAAGGCAATTATTATTATTTTACCCCCACAGAAGTGGATTATTATGTTAATAATGCTTCAGCCTCACTGCGTACAACTCTTGATAGTGTTGCTCCTATAAAAAAGAAAGTTATGTCTCAGAGAAGACTTGCTCCTTGGTATAATTCCAGCTACGGACTTTAAAGCTGGAAAGAAAGTGGTATTCCACTAATTCAGAGGAAGTGTATGTGGCTTGGAAAAATAGTCTAGTAATCTATAAAAAAGCTCTTCATAATGCCAGGACAACTTATTATTCATCTTTAATAGATGAGAACAAGAACAACCTTAGGTTTCTCTTTAGCACTGTAGCCAGGCTGACAAAGAGTCAGAGCTCTGTTGAACCTTGTATTCCTTTAGCTTTAACCAGTAACGACTTCATGAGCTTCTTTACGCATAAAATAGTTATGATTAGAGATAAAATTAATCTGGCCCGTCCTACAAATGTCACAGATGCTTTTGAATTGGCTGTTAGACCTGATGAATCTTTAGAATTCTTCACTCCTATATGTCTCTCTGAACTAATTTCAACAGTTTCTACATCCAAACCATCAACATGTCTTTTAGATCCTATCCCAACTAGACTCTTCAAGGAGATTTTACCTTTAATTAATTCTTCAATGTTAGATCTGATTAATCTCTCTCTAGTAACAGGCTATGTACCACAGGCTTTTAAGGTTGCTGTCATCAAACCTTTGCTTAAAAAGCCCACTTTAGATCCAGATGTGTTAGCTAACTATAGACCGATATCCAACCTACCATTTCTCTCTAAAATTCTGGAAAGAACAGTTGCAAATCAATTATGTGAACACTTACAAAGGAATAATTTGTTTGAAATTTTTCAGTCAGGCTTCAGAGTGCATCATAGCACAGAAACAGCTCTAGTGAAAGTTACTAATGACCTTCTCATAGCATCAGATAATGGACTAGTCTCTATACTTGTTTTGTTAGATCTTAGTGCAGCGTTTGACACAATCGACCACAACATTTTATTACAGCGTCTAGAATATTCAACTGGCATTAAAGGGACAGCACTGGACTGGTTTAAATCCTACTTATCAGATAGGTTCCAGTTTGTGCATGTCAACAATAACTCTTCTGAGCATACTAAAGTTAATCACGGAGTTCCTCAGGGTTCTGTCTTAGGACCGATACTTTTCACATTATACATGCTTCCTTTAGGCGATATTATTAGGAAGCACTGTATTAACTTCCATTGTTATGCAGATGACACACAATTGTATTTATCTATGAAGCCAGATGAAACTGATCAGTTAGCTAGACTGCAAGATTGTCTTAAGGACATTAAAACCTGGATGACTTTTAACTTCCTACTGCTAAATTCAGACAAAACTGAAGTCATTGTATTTGGCCCCAAACATCTTAGAAACTCGCTTTCAAAGCAAATAGTTACTCTGGATGGCATCACATTGGCCTCCAGTACTACTGTGAGGAATCTTGGAGTTATTTTTGACCAGGACATGTCCTTTAACTCACACATAAAGCAAGTCTGTAGGACTTCCTTTTTTCACCTGCGTAATATTGTAAAAATCAGGAACATTCTGTCTCAGAGTGATGCAGAAAAACGAGTTCATGCTTTTGTTACTTCCAGGCTTGACTATTGCAATTCCTTATTATCGAGTTGTCCAAATAGCTCTCTCAAACATCTACAGTTGATCCAAAACGCTGCTGCGAGAGTACTGACAGGAGTTAGCAAAAGAGATCATATTTCCCCTATACTTGCTTCTCTTCACTGGCTTCCTGTTAAATCCAGAATAGAATTTAAAATCCTTCTTCTGACATATAAAGCTCTTAATAACCAATCTCCATCATATCTTAAAGATCTGATAGTACCTTATTATCCTAGTAGAACTCTTCGCTCTCAAACTGCAGGCTTACTTGTTGTTCCTAGAATTTCTAAAAGTAGAATGGGAGGCAGAGCCTTCAGTTATCAGCTCCTCTCCTGTGGAACCTGCTCCCAGTTTGGGTTCGGGAGGCAGACACCCTCTCTATTTTTAAGACCAGGCTTAAAGCGTTCCTTTTTGACAAATCTTATAGTTGGGGCTGACTGGGTGACCCACAGAGGTTCGGCTTGTGTCTTCATTGTACAGCTGACTCCCTCTTGGACGTCCCTTCGTTCTGCCTCTAGTCATGCTGCTATAGGCCTATAGGCTGCTGGGGGACTTTTCTTGACGCACTGAGCCCTTCTCTATCTACCTTTACATTTAATATGTATACCGTTATTGCAGTACATTCACTCTGTTTCCCCCTGTGCTATTTCTCCGAGTGTCCCTGGTCCCAGAGCTGGATGCTTCAGATCTGCGGTTGATGTTCCACCAGCTGGTCCAGTCTCCATCATGTCCACTGTGGGATGCTGCTGCTGACCTTCCTCCAGCCCTCTGCTTCCAACTCCCCTTTTTCCACCAGTCAACTCTGCATTGCCTTCACTATACTGTTATGCTAACTTACATGCTGTTTGAATTTTACTGCTAGCTATATATGGAGTATGTTTAATGTCAGAGCCGTACATCATCAGAGTAAACTATGAGTCAGTTTTCAATGTTAGCTTATACTTTGTCTGTGTCACATATCCTGTCATACATGTATCCAAATGTGTGTTGTGTTTTCCTTGCTTTCCCACCCCTCCCTCTTCTCCCATCCCTCCCCCTTGCCCTCCTCTGTCCCTCTCAACCCCCCGGCCAGCAGGCAGATGGGTCCCCCCTATATAGAGCCGGGTTCTGCTCGAGGTTTCTTCCCTGTTAAAAGGGTGTTTTCCTGCCACTGTCTCCTTTGGGCTTGCTCTGGGGGTCAGACATATGGGTTCTGTAAAGCGTCTTGAGACGATTTGACTGTAATTGACGCTATATAAATAAAATTGAATTGAATTGAATTGAATTGAATTGAATAGCTGGTCGGCTAACACCTGCCGCCGCTCATCTGCCCAGGACAAACCGCGCACCCCACCCCCCACCCCCATTGGCCCTTGCCTACACCCCACCGCCTCACAGCCATTTCAACCCAGGGGAAACA
Organism: Acanthochromis polyacanthus; assembly: GCF_021347895.1. Lineage (NCBI taxonomy): Eukaryota > Metazoa > Chordata > Actinopteri > Pomacentridae > Acanthochromis > Acanthochromis polyacanthus. The sequence continues at coordinate 1,756,051 of NC_067115.1, read as the reverse complement.
CTGAAAATACAGTCTCTGGTCCACATTTCTCCAACTGTTGAGGCTCTAACATCAGTAGAATCTGATGGGTTAAAGTTGGTCTCGACAAGGTTCCAGTTTTTAGATGTTTCGCCTAAATGTTGATGTGAATTCATCGGTAGGAACCAGAACCTGGAGTTCATGGAGGTCTAGATGGTTATTATAATGATGTGTTCAGGTTGACGTCAGAGACAGGAGTGAGGAGGCGTTAACAGAAAACAGAAGAGCAGCTGCTGTGCAGATAATGATGGATGAACCAGGAGGTAGAGCAGAACAAGGGGAAAGCTGAAAGACAAGTTCTGCCTCATAAACCACCTGGAAACAGATGAATGGATGAATGTAGACAGAAGAGATGAGACATCGCTGTTCTAGACAAAAACATTTACAACCACATCAGAAACCAGATGCACCGTTAAAAAACCTTCTGACCAGCTGCATCCCGTCTTTATATCCACATTTATCCATCTAACACACTTAAATTACCTAAATCTTATTCTGTTTACATCCTAAACATGTTCATAATGTACATGTATCTCAGCACATTCACACTGCCTTAAAGCTGTTAACTACACATCTAACACTGCACTTCATGTTGAGTTTCATCTTTGGTTTTAAATTTTTTTTACAGTACACGTTCATAATTGTAATTTTTAATGCAGTTGTTTTATGTCTATTTCCATAAATTCATATTAAATGTCACTTGTTCACAGTTAAAGAATGATGAATAAAAGTTTGCTGGTGAAAAATGATTTTTGTGCTAGTTTAAAAGCTGTTAAAACAGACCGGTCAATTTTGACCGGGAACACCATGTGTGGCGGGAACACTGGCCTGTGTTTAATGAATGTTTCCATTTTTACACCTTAATGTCCATTTAACAGTTAATGTTGTAGAACATCTGGTCTAGATTTGTGTATCTGCTGCTGTCTGTTTGGTTTTGAGCAGGAAGTCTACAGGAAGTTTATTTTCTCGTCTCTAAACCAACCACTGACAAGTAGGTTAAATCAGTTTTATTTCTCTATTAAACAGGAACTGTAAAGAGCTTCATGCAGCACAAATGAAGCTTTAACCTGAATTTAGCTGCAGCATCTCTGTATAAATGTTCTCTCAGTATTTATTATATTTTTATTTATATTTAACTTTAAGTTCCTCTTCTTTAAAAGTTCTGAGCTCTTCTTATCATGTGCTCTCATTTTATATTCATCTTTTGTTAGTATTTCAGTGAAGTGGAGTTTATTTTTACAACTTATAAAGTACCCAGTGATTAACACTTCTCTATTAATATTATTATCACTTTGAGCTGCATTTACAGTATGAGAGGTTTTATAAATAAAGTTTATCTTTATTGTACAGATCAGAAGTTCAGAGTCAGACTGGGATGTTATTTCTTGTATCTGCAGTGTTGTGTTATAATACACTTTGTTCAGGGACATAATGAACATTTCACATGTACGTTCTTGCCTTTTACCTCAAGGACAATAAAGTAGTGTCTGTATACTTCTACTTTGAAAGGACCAACTTCCCCTCCACTCCTGCAGCTTTCCTCTGCTGGTTTGGGTGTGTGTTTTCTGATTGGCTGACCGTGAAAGCTCTCTCTCCCTCAGCCAATCATCATCACTTGTGTAGTTTTGTTGTCCTTTCCTCAGCAAAGAAACCACTAACGGACGCCAAGTCGGAAGATCAGATCTGCAGTGAGCAGCTTTAGTTTTTACTTGATTAAAATAGTAATTAGTTAGATTACTCGTTACTAAATATATATATATATATATATATAACGCCGTTATTCGCATCACTGGTTTCGAAGCTGTTCAGTATCAACAGATCGTGAAGAGACAGAATCAGAATTATTCCACCATGACTGTTTAACTCCGTCATGAAGTCCTGGACCACATTTATTCTCCTCTTTTTCCTCGGTAAGGTCATTTATATTTATTTCTGTACAACTTTGGTTTCTGTCAGGATTGAACTTCTAGTCTGGTTGTTCTCTTCTAAACATACATGGCGTGTTTAAAACCATCCAGTGGAGGATCTAGAATCCAGGTGACTGACTGGCGGACCTCCGTCTGCTCCGAGACCCTCAGCAGACCCTTTACTTCCATTTTTTTCACCTTTGATGCGCAACATGGGTCAAAAGTGACACAAATCCAAAGGAAAGTGGACATCTCCTGACCCACACTGCGCATCGAAGGGTTAATATTGTCAGAACAGATCCCTTTACTTCCATCTTATTTCATATTGTCAGCGGTTAACGTGCTGTGAAATGACGGGTAGGACGGAGGACTAAACGTGTTTTTATTGTTTTGTGACTAGTGTTGATAACGTGGTCTCAGTTTGTTCCAATTTATTTTATCCGATCCAGCTGATGTTCTGCTGCTGAGGCTGTGAGTGTTTCTGAGAACAAACCTGTGTTGTGGGTGTTCTTGGTGAGACAATAATTAGTTTTCTGTCTCGTTTTTAACAACACCTGGCTGCATGACAAAGATCTATGTGGATTAAGCGAGATGTATATCGGACTGATCAGTGATAGGATGAGTGAGACTATGGTCTCTATCTCTGGATTTATATCCAGGCCCGGACTGGCAATCGGGAGAGGCGGGACTTTTCCCGGTGGCCTGCCTCCTTATTGGCCTGCCTGGACAGGCCAGCCACGGACTGGCAGGCCAATGAAAAAAAGCTGATCGGCTTTTTGGCAGACAGGCCAGAGACAGCAGCGCTAGAAGCCTTACAGAGTACACGCCCACCCTCCTGTCACTCACACAAAGCACGTGCTCTGAGCTCTAAAATCAGAAGGATAGGGATTGGTCAAAGTGACATTTTTTTTAGAAGAAACGTGCCATGATTGGTTAGTTGCTTTATGGCCCGCCCCTTCATAGCGAAAACCATAGATATATACAAACAGCGTTTGTATATATCTATGGCGAGAACGGGCTGTAGAGCGGTGTGAGGCCAGAGAGTGGAAGGAGCGAAGATTATGGAGCACTCTTACTTCAAGTAAGTTTACAAACGGTCGGTTCTTCTCACAAATGCATCATCTGACTTCAAAGGCCAAAATATAATAAAAAATGTCTGGAACAAATAAGCTCCACAGGTGTCAGGTGGTTGCAGGAAGCCTGAAAACGTTTGAGACCCCCTCTTCAGGTAGGATAGGCAGTTGACTTACAATTTTCAGTTATAAAATGAACATTGGTGTTTGCATATACTATTAACTATGACCAGCTGACATCTAAATGATTTGCTGACAAAATAATATATATTTATATTTTTAATTCCACATGTTACATAAATAATAGGAAAAGGAAAACACTGGAAAAATTGGTGAGGGTGGTGAAGAGATTACAGAAGAGAAAAGTACTGGACTGTATGGAGCTGTCGTTATGGTTGTGTTTAATAGACTTACTGTCTGTTTAGTAGTGTTGTAATTGCTATAACATAACTGTAAAAGGCATATTTTTGGAAGAAAAAAAAAAACAAAATTTTGGTGCATTATCCCACGTGACACAACCCTTGCGGTGGCAGAAGTGGCCTGACTGACTGGAAATCTCCCGGCCTGAATTTCTTTCCCAGTCCGGCCCTGATTCCATCGTTTCAAATCCTCTCACCGTTCTTGGAAAATATGTTTTGTTTGTTTGTTTGTTTTTTCGGGAGCGTTTAACGATCATTTGACTCGTCTTCCAGACATGATCCGCTCCTGTTCAGCTGCTTCAGTCATCAAGTTGTTTTGATGGAGAACAGTGAGGAGCATAAAAATAATGACGGTAAAAAGCTGCTACTGGAAATGATGGACGACGGGAATGCTGGTAGGAAACTGTTAAAAGTGTGTTAATTTTTATTTTACCGATCAATGCAGCAGATTACTGATTACAGACAGCTGCACAATAAAACTGTCAGACATTCAAACAGGATAAAGTGCATTGAGGTCTAACACTGTCCCATAAAGCAGGATATTAATTTCATGAAATTTAACCAAATCAAAGTTAAACTAATGCTACTGGTTGATTCTTATTTGTGATCTATCAGCTGCAGACCAAACATTAAAACGTATTTATGCAATTTCTGCATTACCAACTAAGGGGTTCCCATGGCAACGCGATGAATACAGTGTGTGATCATATATATAGAATCTTTTATTTTTTCCCTGGTCAAATGTGGAGCAGATTTTAAGAGATTATTATTTGGCCTAAAGATTCTTTTAAAAACATTTCATCATTTCTGAAACATTTATTCTATTATTTATAAATTTATAAATTTTACAAATTATTTTATATTTATTCTAAATTTCACCTTTTTCTTCATCTGGACCACAGTAGAGCAGCTCCAGATCTAAAACCTCGCATCACTGTCTGACAAACATCTGGAGAAATCTGTGTTCTAAGCATTATCTTGATAAACTGTGGAATAGTACACGTGAAGAAATGATTAAAACTGTGAAAATAACAAGTGTTAGTGAATTGTTGGTGTTTTTAGTTGATTTAAATGCAGTAAAAAAGTTTAACTTTATTATTTCTGACATGTTTCTGTTCAGTCCTATTTAGGAACATTTATAGAGAGATATTAAGATGTAAATGAGGCTGGAACGAAATGTTAAACTAAGAAACTCTTTTCATGCTTTGAAAGAGTCGATTCATAAACTTGTGACCTAAAAAAAGCAGCAGCTGCTTTGTTTGTTCACTTTTTGTAAAGTAAATGAGAATCAGCAGATCCAGGATCAGCATCAATAAAAGGAGCTGAGAGGAGCTTCTCATGAAATTAAAACTCAAAATTCACGGAAGATAAACTGAAAATAAAATAAAACAGCTGTAAAAGTACCAAAGACTTGCATCCAGCAGGACGTAACAGGAAGTGTGTGTGTGTGTGTGTGTGTGTGTGTGTGTGTGTGTGTGTGTGTGTGTGTGTGTGTGTGTGTGTGTGTGTGTGTGTGTGTGTGTGTGTGTGTGTGTGTGTGTGTGTGTGTGTGTGTGTGTGTGTGTGTGTGTGTGTGTGTGTGTGTGTGTTCTTGTACTTGCTACATGGTGAGTACCATTTTCTGCATTTAACTATCAAAGTGAGGACATTTTTACAAAGTGAGGACATTTTGGCCGGTCCTCACTTTGAAACAGCCATGTTTGAGGGTGAAGACTTGTTTTTAGAGAACAGGTATGAATTGAGGTTTGGTTAGGGTTAGGGTAAGGATTAGGGTTAGGCAATCAGTTGTGATGGTTAAGGTTAGGGTAAGGCTCTAGGAAATGCATTACGCCTATGGATGTCCTCACTAAGATAGAAGTACAAACGTGTGTGTGTGTGTGTGTGTGTGTGTGTGTGTGTGTGTGTGTGTGTGTGTGTGTGTGGTGTGGTGGGGGGGGTTTATATAAAAAACAGACCTTCAGCTGTTGTAAATGTTTTCATGTTATCAGTATAAACAGAAGAGCTGTTTACTGCTGCAGGATGATCTGTTCTATCACGATGTCCTCTAAACTGAAGGTTCTTTATTCTAACTAAGTTTGTCTACATGCTCTGGAAACACTGCCTGCAGTTCATCTGAAAACGCTCTGAATGTTGTTGGTCCTGGAGAACCAGTTGAACTCAGGAAAAAAGAATAATAAGCTGAGATTTGGTTGTTTTTCCTGCCAGAATATCATGATGTGTTCACAGACTGTAGGGAAGTTGAAACTCTGACAGTTCCTAGCTGATAAATGATGTCATTCTGGTATTTGTAAAGAATATAACGTCCGTTTCTGTCTCTTTTAATCCAGAAGACACAGAAGCATTATTATTCCATCATGACTGAAAAGTTCTGTCATGGAGTCCTGGACCAGGTTTATTGTCCTTCTCCTCGGTAAGTTCATTTCTATTATTTCTGTCTTCACTTCTGTCCTGTTTCTGTCAGGATTGAACTTCTACTTTGGTTGTTTCCTTCCAAATATACATGCTGTGTTTTAAAATCATCCAGTGGAGGATCTAGAAGATGTTTATGAGTCAAACAGGTTTTTCAGGTGGTGGGGAGGGTCATGATTATAAAACTATATTCGTAGTTCTGAAGTTGACTGTATAAGTGTGAATATACTGTATGTATAAATACATTTTATACATTCTACTGATCAACATCCAGCCCTCCTGTGATCCATGGTTCGACTGTCTGTGTATTCAGAGGCAGAGAGCAACGGACTTTCACTATAATAATAATAATAATAATAATGATGATAAAAATAAAAACTCCATGAACGTGAGATAAAATAGTTCTCAGCATAATTTATATTTTGTTATATACTGTTATTTTCTGTTTACAACATAATTCCATATTCTTTCATAGTTTCGATGTCTTCAGTATTAATCTACAATCTATAAAATAATTAAATAAACACCAATGAATGAGAAGCTGTGTCCAAACTTTGGACTGGTCGTCTATAAACAGTTTCTACTGAGTCTAAAAGTGTTTTAGTTCATCATTTATGAAACATTTATTCTAGTTTCACAGAGCAGCTCCAGATCTAAAACCTCTCATCACTGTCTGACAAACATCTGGAGAAATCTGTGTTCTAAACAATATCTAGACAAACTGTGGAATAGTGCACGTTCAGAAATGATTCAAACTGTGAAAATAACAAGTGTTAGTGAATTGTTGATATTTTCAGTTGATTTAAATGCAGTATAAGAGTTTAACTTTGTTTTTTTCTCACTGGTTTCTGTTCACAAATTTAGGAATACTTATAGAGAGATATTAAGAAGATGTAAATGATTCTGAGGCTGGAATGAAATAAAACTGAAGATTCACTGAAGATAAACTGAAATTAAAATAAAACAGCCGTAAAAGTACCAAAGTTAAAGACGACCAGGACAGAGAATATAAAGAGCAAATTATTTTTGCAGATGGTTTACATTAATGACCTTCAGCAGTTTCTAAATATCAGCGACCTGATAAACCTGCACCTAAATGTTCAAATTTCCTGCTGCAGGATGTCCTCTAAAGTGAAGGGTCTTTATTCTAACTGATCCTCTGTTCTCTGTTTCTGAGTCGTGCTGCATTTATTTATTCATCAGTATCTTTGATTTTCCTCTCAGCCTCTCTGTGGAAACATTGCCTGCAGTTCAACCTGAAAACTTTTTGAACTCTTTTAATTTTGAAATTTAGGAGATCTGACTTTTAAACTGAGATTTGACTGTTTTTCCTCACAGAGTATTATGATGTGTTCACAGACTGTTGAAAAGTTGAAACTCTGCGAGTTTCTAGCTGATAAATGGTGTCATTCTGACAATTTCTAAAGAATATAATTCGTTTCAAACCCACAGTTTAGTTCTGATGGTTAAACTGGAGTTTTTCCTCCTCACTGGTTCTCAGTGCAGCTGATGTTTGGATCATCTGGTTCTGTCTAGGATGTAATTCTGGACTGACTTTAGTCTGTAAAGCCCTGAGATGATTTATTTATTATGAATGAAGTCAAACCGAAGCTGACTGATGTGACTTTATGTTCTACAGTGATCAGTTTATGTGGTGCTGAAGAAGAGAAGAAGAATCTGTCAGGAACTAAAGGAGGAAACATCACTCTGCCTGATCCTCTACTGGAGAGAGCCTATCTGTTATATGGAGGAAAGGACATTGCCAGGGTGGATAATGGAAAACTCTACATAATCAAGGAATCTTATACTAACAGACTTCAGTGGAATAAATCCTCAGGACTCTTCACTCTGACAGACCTGCAGAGGAGAGACTCTGGGATTTATATTATTGACTCTATAGAAGGAAAAATATTTGCTAAATCCTTTAATGTCACCGTTTACGGTGAGTCACATTTCTTCTAATATATTGATCAGTGTGTGTTGGCAGGAATATTGATCTAATAACTTCCTGAAACTATCTCAGACACCAAAAAGAAAAGACGATAAAGAACTTTTATATTCTGTGTTAATCTGTTACTTATAATTACTAATCTAACTTCAGACAGGGGTGATAGTAAGCCGGAACGGTCCGGAACTGCGTACCGGCAAAAGATCTTCCACCACCAGATCCGGTGGCAGAACGCTGCTCTTCCACCGGTATCTATGGGTACGCCCAATGACATAAATATGCCTAGATCGCTCACTGGTTGGCGGACAACAGCGGCGCCGTGGAAAATTGGCGCTGACTTCCGGTAGTGGCAAGAAGCTGTGGCGCGCTGTTTGATCCTGTGTGAATACACCAACTTCAAGGCCTGCTTGTCATCAGTGATGGGACAATATGTGTGATGTTATGGCTTTTACTGTTAGCAGACAATAAAATCTCTGTCCGAGGCACGTTTTCACGGCAATCACAGCGTTGTTTAGCCCTCACAGACAAGCAATGGCGCGGCCTTTGACATCCTTTCAAACAGTACTGTTTCAGTGTTTGATGACTAGTTCTGGCCTATTTGATGACACGCTTTGTGTTGTTTCATCACACCAACTGATGGAAAAAGATAAAAGCAAAGCACAAGGCATGTTTCTACGGCAGTCACACTCGTATAATAGCAAACACAGAGCCTCCATTCCAATATCCTTCATATTTAGCCTCTTCACATGTTCTGCCTACATGAGGCTACAACAAACAGAGACCACCACACAATGATAATGAGTGCTAAATGCTGATGCAGTGATTGTGTCAATAAGAATGTGTCATACTTTCTGCAGCATTAGTGTTTCACTTACATGGGCTCTAGAAAATATTCGAACCAATGCCCAATAAGAAAATTAGTGTTTTAAACAATTTTTCTCCAATTCAAATGATTCAGTTGGACTTTGAAAAGCAGCACATGCAGTAGTCAAAAATTCCAAATTATGTTTTAGTGTAAAGAGGGATGGGAAATTCACAAGCCTGACAGCCTTGAGTACTGCAAATAGGTTTTTTTTTAGAGGTTCATAATGTCAAAATAAAGGTTTTTAAAGGTTCCAAATTGGTCAATATGGACTCAATACAGGCTCTTCTAAGGCATATACGCAGGGATGTGATAATGAAATCGGACTGATCTTACCTTTTTATGAGGAGAGTCTGCTCAGCTGCAGTCACTGAAAAACCCAGCCAGTGCTGGTCTAGGGCCTCCTGGTCTGGTGTTCTCAACGTATTTCAAGCATTGTGACTTGATTCCGACACAGAAGTTTACTGTACCTTGGTAAATCACGAAACACAAACTCACATACCGTGCTGACGTTCCAATCTGACACCACGTCTTGCCACTACCGGAAGTCAGCTCCTATTTGCCGCCTCTCAGCGGCCAGTGAGCGGTCTAGGTATATTTACGTCATTGGGTACGCCGCCTGGCTGCCTGCTATCGACCACAGTTCACTCAGCAGGACATGAATATGTGTCTACTTCCATAACACAGCGATTCTTATGGACAGTAGCAGCCAATAGCAAATAGGTGTGCTTGATTTATTGCACTGGGACATCTTCCACAACTAGTCAATAGACGTCAATAAGCGCCGCTTGCGCCGGGAATAAATTACACCTGAATTTCCACATGTTCTTGTGATTGGCTGAAAAACTTTCAACAGGATTTACAACGGTTAGCATCGACGGGCATAATGGTAATAGTTCCAGCAAGAATTTAAAACTACTTTCACCCCTGACTTCAGACCAATCACACCTCAGAGTTTAATACTATTTTCATTTCACTTTCAGTCTTCACTGATCTGCTGAATCAACATTATGTCCTTTAAATGAAAGACATGAAGTGAAAACTGTAAAATTTAAAGTGGAAACCTGATGATTAGCATGAGTCCTGTTTTTAACCAGAAGATGCAGGTTCTTGTTGTGAACTCTGGTCTAATTTCCAGTGTCCATCTGGTCCTCTGCAGATCCTGTAGCGCCTCCTGCTGTCCAAACACTGAATGTGAGCTCTGACAGCTGCTATCTGCTGTGTGCTGTGGACAAAGCTGCAGAGATCACACTGTGGTGGTACAAAGACCAGGAGGTGGTGGACCAGAGCAGATCTGCTGGACCTCTGCCTCTCACTGTGACCAAGCAGGACTTCAACTCTTCATACAGATGTGTGGCTGGAAACCCTGCAGAGAACAAGACTCTACTAGTGGATCTTCAGAAGGTCTGTGGAGAGAACTTCACTGCAGGAGAGAACAACACAGAATCAAGACATCGTAAGATCAGTTCTAACTCTGATTTTTATTGTTAAAATGTGTTTTTTTTAAAAAAGAGTTTTTCTTGACCTCCAGTGTTTGTTTGACAGGTTGGATCATAACTGGAGTCTCCACTGGATGTGCTGTGCTTACTGTTACAGTCGCTGCATTTTTAATCTGGTTGACGTGTTTCAGCACCTCAGAGAGAAAAGGCAGGTGTTTGATTAGTTTCTAATGATTGATAACAGATTTTTCTCTCATTAAATGCATTCATCTGTGATTGTAGATTATTTTTATTGGACTAATGGTATCAGACAGACTCAGTCAAACAGTTTATTCATCACCTGTACAGCTGGATGTTGGTGGAAACATGATTTTAAATGTCATTTTAACTTCAGTTTTGTATCTCTGCAGATTCTCTGGACTCAACAACAGAAGTGGAGTACGCTGGAGTAAATATCTGTGCTGACACACAGTCAGGTTGGTGCTTTTCTTTACATTAACGTGATGTTTATTAACATGAACGTTGTGTTAGTAAGAAAAAACTACATGTCAGATAGATTCTGCAGAGATTTCAGGTTGAACTGCAGGCAGTGTTTCCACAGAGAGACTGAGAGGAAAACCAAAGATACTGATGAATAAATAAATGCAGCACAGCTCAGAAACAGAGAACAGAGGAGGAAGTAGTTGGAGATCCATCCATCATGGAGAAACATCTTTCTACTGATGATGAGCAGAGCAGAGAGGAAACATGGAGACAGAAAAACATCTACAGGATGAGGAGATCAGATTATGTCCAGTGTTGGTCACATCTGTGGACAGATGTTGGACATGTTGATGTTCTCAGTTTTTGTCAAATCCTCCACAAAGTCCACTTTTTCCTTCTGTTCTTGGTCTCCGTGGTTCTAAGTGTGTCACAGAACAGCAGCAGCAGCAGGTGGCCTCAGTGTTGAAGAGTTTCATTGTTGACCTTCTAAGAACATTTAGAAGCAGGAAGTGTCTGGTTCCAGTCCAGGGACCTGTAGGGGGAAGAGTTCCTGATCACAAACTCTGGATGGTTCCTCTGAACACGTCTGAGTCTCTCCACTGCTGACTGTGTTTCTGCTTCTGCAGGGAGGACATTTCCCGGATTCACCAGGATCTGCTGACCGGCTGTTGGTTTATCACGTGATAGATCCAGACTCTGAAGGTCACGTCTGACAGCAAACAACACATTTCTACCTCTGGACTTCAGTTCTGTTGCTTCAGAACCAAACTTAGCATCTTTTCACCAGCTCTCCTCTCCTTCACTCTGCTTTCCCCGCCTTCTTTTCCCTCCCCCAATGGGCAGGATCCAGGAAGAGGAAGTGTAGATAAGGTGGGGGCGTGGCCTGTTAGAGTCCCTCTGGGACCATGTGGCCATCTCAGTTGACTCTGTGTTGTTACTCAGCATTAGCAGTGAGCAGTTAGCAATGGCATCCTAGATGAAGTCTGCTTGTATAGTCTCTGTCAGTGGTGAGCTTGGTTGAAGTAGTGATGTATCTTAGCATTAGCATGTAGCACTAGCAAGTTTGGTGAGCTAGCTTGTATAGTTTCTTTGTCAGTGGTAAGTTTGCTTTGGACATGGCTAGCCTTAGCATTTAGAGGGATTTGGAGAGGTTATAAGTAAAGTTTCCTTGTCACTTTTTTCAGCAGTTGGCACTAGATATTTAGCATCTTGCACTAGCTAACTGCGAGCATCAGCACTGGTCCCTACCTGGAGCATCTCCTAAACGGGCCTGGGTTAGTTGAACGTGGCGGTGCTGTTTGGATTGTGTAGGAGCAGAGTGAATCTGGGACACCAGAGTTCACCGGTTAGCTTCATGTTGTAGGACTAAATAGGAGAAGCACTGTTGAAAGGTTTCCATCTGATGACCCCCAGAGATGTTAGAATCACTGCTCTCTGGTGTACAGTGATGGTCAGGATCCTAGGTCCTTCACTGAGTGGCATCCTCTTTGATTGGAGAACAAATGTCTTTAAAATGTGTTGAAACTGTTTACTAACATGGTGTTCATCATTATTACTTAAAAAAGAACAAATGCATCTCCTGATTTTTATCATTTTTATATATAATGTATATTTGATAAGTATTTATTTTTTCACTAAGTCTATTAATATTTCTATTTCCTGTTTTTGCTCTTTTAAACTGTTTACACCAGCTACAGCGTCTTATTGCTGAGGTAAACCATACAGAGACAGTAAAGACGTGATTCTGATCAGGGAGGATGAGAGGAAACAAACTCCACACAGATGATTCTGATGAAACTGAATAATACACTCTGGAATGAACTTTAACTGTTGATTTTATCTTTATTGTCGTCGTCGTGTTCATAGAAATCATAGATGCCTCACGCCACTGTCCAGCATAGGCTGGCGATGCGTTACCGGCCGCCATCTTGGAGTGGGAGTGAAGTTGTAAACAACCAACATCTGGTATATGCGAGACCATTACACAGACACAGTTTTCCGCTCATACCTTACCTTGTAATGCATAGATTTCGACATGGTATGGCTCATTTGAAAGCTTACAAGGTCGTTTTTTGATTACACTCCCAAAGAGATGGTGTCAATCAGCACAATAAGTTTTAGGGACCCTTTTCCTGCAACTGTTTGTTGTGTTGACCTGTTGTGATGTCAGGTTTCTCTCATCACTATGATAAGCAGCTTCTAAGTTTTATTTATTTAGTCTACTGATTATTCCTTTTTTGTGCCGCATTTCCATATGGGATTAACATCTTTGAACAATTATCAAATTTACACCCAGAGATACAAGGCTGTTGGTAGTATAGCTAATAATTATGATTTTAGAATTTAACCCTATAAGCTGCAGTGAATTCCAGCCGTTTTCAGTACAAAAAATCGCTAATATTTTATTTGTAAATAAAAAAATTACGAAAAATACGGGGAATATTGGACGCGCATCGCGAGGTGCATTTCCTTGAAAACGACCGATTCGGGGATTTTATACCGACTTCAGGACATGTTTTGGATAAAATAGTTTACTGGCTTGTGTCATCTGATGTCCAAGGTTGGATTATGGCCGTTTTTTGTGGAATCTTTTCATCTGTGTGTAATAATGAACCCAGAAATGTGAGTCGCGCTGTGTACGTTGAAGCCGTGTATAGAGAACGGATGGATGAATATTCGTCGTTTGTCGGACAAATGTGTTTTTCTCACCCGCTGTGGTAATCACATCTGAAAGTGGTTTATACCGGCGGATTCATGAGAATCTAAGCTTTCCATCGGTGTATAGTGTTTGTATAATCAAGTTTGCAGCGTCGGTCAATTAAGCGAAATACTTTAGCGCATCTCAAAACGTCCCCAAAAACAGGACGCTGAAGCTTATTGTGGTCTAGTGAATATCTGGTGAAATCTGTGAAAAGTTCAATGGAAAGGACATACTCACTTGTGGAATGTGATTCCTTGTGCCCTTGTGTTTGGGTTGCGTTGTATTGTACACCCACAGGCCGCACAAGACTGTGGCATTTTGAGATTTGTTGTCAATTGGTGTGTGATAAACACGCTTATCGCTGGTTTGTTTACTCCCGCTTGCTCCCGTTCCAAGATGGCGGCGCACTGACGCATCGCTCATTGGCCGGCGAGGCATCTAGTTTGTATTTATATCTATGGTTGTGTTTGCCCTCCGACTTTTGAATATAAAATGATACGACTCATTTCCTGCTGCTAACTGCCGTCTTTATTCGGCGTCCGACCTCTGTACACATACCGTACGTCTGGATCTCATGAGATATAAAACATAGACACAACTATGGTGTCCCGTAATGAACAAAACAAGCATGCCGCGCACGTCAGGATATTACAGTCATGTTCTTTGCTGTGTTTCTACATGTGTTAAATCTGAGTGTGTCCAACATAAAAACACTGAACTTTGTTAGAGTGAATGAAAACTGTCCCTAATGTTACAGATTGTTAGGAAATATGCAGACATGTTTATATATTACTACATTTATATTTTATTAATGACATTTTATTTTAGCCTTATCTGTTGAACTGTGTGATAACTGTTGTTGTCACCTTTATACTGACTAAAGAGTGGAGTGTTTGAGATGGACCAAGCTGAGCTTTCATTCCAAAGAGGACCTTGAACAAAAGTGGAGGTGATGGAGGCTGAGCTTACCTGTGATAAAAAGGGAAGAAATGGGGAGTGCAATGAGGGGGAGCCGCTGGGGAGGGAGATTTCTTGTATATTCATTTGTGAAGACTCTAAGAATACCTCAGTGCAGATGTAATCCATTGTCTGTACTCCTTGCTGCAAGTAAACTATTAAAAAGACTTTAAAGCCTCACTGAGTTTTGATTTTGTGTCGGGAAATTTTTTGGTACGAACTAACAGCGAAAATACAGAAATGATTTCCTGACACAGATTCAATGGTTCTGCTGCAGTTTCACATCAATCAGATGCAAACAAACTCTCTGCTGGGTTGTTGGTAGATTTAATATTAAATACAATAATAAATACATCAAAGAATAAAAAGAATAACTTATTATAGAACAGAGAACACAAACTCTCTTCCTGTTGGCTCGCTGTAAACATCTTGTAAGTTTAAACCTTTAATGGACTTTTCAGTTCCATGTAAACCTCTCTGTCCACCAAAGAGCCTCTTCACACTGAAAGTAAAACGTTTTTGGCCACTTGAGGGCAGCACAGTCAGCTGTAGCACTCCCTCTGCAGTAGTTCATTGTTGACCATCAGGAATCCCAACATGAACAGACACATCCAATCAGTCACTTCCATATTATTGGACCTCCTCACTGTCACTCACAACACCTGAGCCAATCACCTGCAGCCTCTAGAATCCAGCCTGTTCCTCTGAAGCACATCAGCTTCATTCAGTCACATAACAGCCATTTGAACATCAGGATCACTCCACACCACTCATCTGGAAAACCCTTCATTTATAACAGCCTGGAAATCAGAGCATCACAGAAAGTGAGTTCAAACTCATGTTCAGCATGTTGGAAGCTGTTTGGTGTCATAGCTAATGCTAATGCTAATGCTAATGCTAACAGGCCTCCAACTCCACAACCATGCTGTTGGATTTCTGGATGTCACCACAATGAAGCAAACATTTTGCTGAACGTTGGTGAGAAACTAATGAAAGACGTGATGAGTGTTAAGACTGATGATGATGATGATGATGAAGCCTGTCTGCTGAACAGGTTAGGCTTCTATGGATAATTTGGATGGATGGCGATCTACCCTTTGAAAGAACTGAAACCATTCTGAAAAGATTCACCCCTTCACCACTCACTGGCAGACCTCCAGCCTCACAGCTCCATCCCTTCCCCAATGGTAGGATTTGTTCTATGGGGTGTGTGAAAATTTGTCCACTTCTGGATCCATTCAGTCATTCTGATCTGATGGAAAATGTTCTTTCTGTGTCCTCATTGAGTTTCATGGCTGTGAGAGTTTTATTTCTGGAGATATTTAATTTTAAAGTGACTTCTCAGGTCTCAAAATGTGAAATTCACAATATTACCATGTTTAGTTTTGGATCCTGAATAACAAACCATAATAGTAATTCAATTAACCATAATTCAAACCAGCACGTTTTACCACAGAGACACTGACTGTTACGATTCAACCTCTAGGGGCTGGCTGGATGTAACAAAATAACCAGATGTTATTGGTTTAGGTGAAGGGATTTATTGCTTAGTAGTAAAAGGGAACGAAAAAGGTGACAACGAAACACAAGACTGGTGGATGTTGCTAAAACAAAGAACAGAATAAAACATAACGAAGGCTAACAGAGTTTACAACTAAGCTAAACACAAAGAAAACAACTAAACTCCCTAGCCAAACAGAATTACAGAAGCAACACCCACCACCAGGAACAAAAAGTAATACAAATGGTGTACAAACAAACTAAACAAAACTGGTGCCTCTGGAACGACGTGCATAATGAGCGTAGTTTACAACAGCTCAACATACATAGTGGTTTCTATGCAAAGTTAGCAACTACACAAGTGGAGCCTCAGTCTCCACACTAAACAAAAGCTGCTAACAAAAGGTCAGAGTTGTCTGGAGCACAACCACAAGTGCTTCCAGACCGAATGACCACACAAAGGTACACAGAACCACGAAACAGAGAGAGAGGTTTCTGCTTTTACCTGACAACCTCTGTGTGAGAAGCTCTGCTCTGTGGTTGGTTTCTATAGAAATGAAAGAAGGTTTAGACGTGAGCTGTAAGGGGGGATGTGGTCAAAGCTGGACAGCAACACTACAGCTGTTTTTACTGATCAGCTTCATTTCATCAGAACAGGAAGAAACGTGGTTTCCTCATCGAGCTGCAGCAGCAACAGAAGCACCGTTTGCAGATCCTGAAGAGACAGAAGCAGAATTATTCCATCATTCCTGTTTAACTGTCATGGAGCTGCTGACCAGGTTTATCCTCCTCCTCCTCGGTAAGCTCATGTCTGTTATTTCTGTTTCTGTCAGGATTTAATTCTGCTTTGGTTGTTTTCTCCTAAATATACACGCTGTGTTTTCAGAGCATCCAGTGGAGGATCTAGAAGATGTTTATGAGTTAAAGAAGTTTTATGGTGATGAGGGTTTGTTAAAGCCAGGATATTAAAATGATTCAACCTGGACTAGATGGAGTCAGAGAGGCTGAAATGTCTGTAAAACACAGTTAAACATTTGTTAAAACGCAGCAAAGAAACATTTCTACATTTATAAACCTGAACACTCTGAATGTTTGAGTCAGTCCTGGAGAACCAGTTGAACTCAGGAGAAACTAGTTTTAAGCTGAATTTCGGTGGTTTTTCCAGGTAGAATATCATGATGTGTTCACAGACTGTGGGAAAGTTGATAGTCTGACAGTTTGTAGCTGATAAATGATGTCATTCTGGATAATTTTTTTGTTTTTCCTCCTGACTGGTTCTCAGAGCAGCTGAGATGAAGCTGACTGATGTGTCTTCATGTTCTACAGTGATCAGTTTATGTGATGCTGAAGAAGAGAAGAAGAATCTGTCAGGAACTAAAGGAGGAAACATCACTCTGCCTGATCCTCTACTGGAGAGAGGATTTCTGTCATATGGAGAAAATGTTATTGCTCAGGTGATAGAAGGAAAACTCATCATAGAAAAGAACATTTATAAAAACAGACTTCAGTGGAATCAAACCTCAGGACTCTTCACTCTGACAGACCTGCAGAGGAACGACTCTGGGATTTATAAGATTGAATCTAAAGAAGGAGAAGTTTCCACTATATCTATTTATAACCTCACAGTTTACGGTAAGATGGTTTTCTTCTTCTAATATATTGATCAGTGTGTGTTGGCAGGAATATTGTTCTAATAACTTCCTGTAACTATCAGTGACATCATCAGTCCTCATGTGGCTCCATGATGACATCATCAGTCCTCAAGTGGCTCCATGATGACATCATCAGTCCTCATGTGGCTCCATGATGACATCATCAGTCCTCATGTGGCTCCATGATGACATCATCAGTCCTTTCCAGTGACCAAACCACAGGTCATGTGAGGTCACTGATGAGCAGCATCACGTGTTAAACCTTCACATGTTTTTACCATGAAGACGACCAGCGAGTGATTAACACCTGAGATGTGCTCTTGTGTCACAGTGGACACTAATTTTGTGTTTTATGTCCTTTTTCTGCGTCCTTATAGGCAGAATTTGACACGTTTGTCATTGAAGTCAAATTTTGAGTCATTATTGAAAAACTTTTAGTCATTTATGAACTTTTTAAATAGAAAAAACTTTTCTGTTCCATCAAGACCTTCTAGCTAGAGGTTCCTTCAAGAATCATTTCTGGTTCTTTAAAGAACGCTGCAGTCCCTCAAGAACCTTTAAAAATGGTTCCTTTGGGTTCAATAAATGTTGGTCCAGTCCAGCTGAACTAACGGCTTCTTTACAGAACTTGTTCCACACAGTTCCTACTGAGTCATCATGGACACATTTTTTACTTTATGTCAACTTTTGCATTATTATGAACAAAATCTGAGTCATTAAGGAAAAAGTTTGATTATTTTTGATCAATTTTGAGTCATTTTGGATGATTTTTGTGTCACAGTGGACACTAATTGTGTGTTTTAGGTCATTTTTTGCATCATTATAGTCAGAATTTGAGCAGTTTTTGACATATTTGTCACATTTTGAGTCATTATTGAAAAACTTTTAATCATTTAGGACAAATTCTGATCATAAATGGACAAATTTTGTGTCACTGAGGACACATTTTGTAATTTAGGTCAGATTTCTTTGAACATTTTGAGTCATTGTGGACAAATCACTGCAGTGAAAACATGATTTTCTGAGTCCTGTTTTTAACCAGCAGATGCAGGTTCTTGTTGTGAACTCTTGTCTAATTTCCAGTGTCCATCTGGTCCTCTGCAGACCCTGTAGCGCCTCCTGCTGTCCAAACACTGAATGTGAGCTCTGACAGCTGCTATCTGCTGTGTGCTGTGGACAAAGCTGCAGAGATCACACTGTGGTGGTACAAAGACCAGGAGGTGGTGGACCAGAGCAGATCTGCTGGACCTCTGCCTCTCACTGTGACCAAGCAGGACCTCAGATCCTCTTACAGATGTGTGGCTGGAAACCCTGCAGAGAACAAGACTCTTCTAGTGGATCTTCAGAAGGTCTGTGGAGAGAAATTCTCCAACAGCAGCTCAGAGAACAACCAAAGACATGGCAAGATCAGTTCTTACTCTGATTTTTATCACTAAAACGTGTTTTTAATGAGTTTTTCTTGACCTCCAGGTTTTGTTCTACAGGTTGGATCATTGGAGTCTCCACTGGATGTGCTGTGCTTACTGTTACAGTCGCTGCATTTTTAATCTGGTTGACGTGTTTCAGCACCTCAGAGAGAAAAGGCAGGTGTTTGATTAGTTTCTAATGATTGATAACAGATTTTTCTCTCATTAAATGCATTCATCTGTGATTGTAGATTATTTTTATTGGACTAATGGTATCAGACAGACTCAGTCAAACAGTTTATTCATCACCTGTACAGCTGGATGTTGGTGGAAACATGATTTTAAATGTCATTTTAACTTCAGTTTTGTATCTCTGCAGATTCTCTGGACTCAACAACAGAAGTGGAGTACGCTGGAGTAAATATCTGTGCTGACAGACAGTCAGGTTGGTGCTTTTCTTTACATTAACGTGATGTTTATTAACATGAACGTTGTGTTAGTAAGAAAAAACTACATGTCAGATAGATTCTGCAGAGATTTCAGGTTGAACTGCAGGCAGTGTTTCCACAGAGAGACTGAGAGGAAAACCAAAGATACTGATGAATAAATAAATGCAGCACGGATCAGAAACAGAGAACAGAGGAGGAAGTAGTTGGAGATCCATCCATCATGGAGAAACATCTTTCTACTGATGATGAGCAGAGCAGAGAGGAAAAGTCTGGAGAGGCAGAAAAATGGAAATATTTATATTAAAATGACTTTAAATTTGTCTTAAATGACATAAACTTATGCAAAATTAATGTAAAAATCATCAACAATGCCTCAAAAGCTGGCTGAAATTACACAAACCTGTCTGTAGTGGTTTGAAAAAATATTCAAAATATTCAAAATTTATTCTAAATGGCATAAACATGTGTAAAATCTGTGTAAAAATGACTCAAAAACTGTCTGAAATTACAAGAATTCACATAAAAGGACTATAAAACCATCTAAAATAACATAAATATGTGCAGAATTGTTGAAGATATGAGTCCAGATGCCCCAGAATCTGTTAAAAATGAGTATAAGAAGACAATAAAAGACACCTGATCAGTAAAATAAATGCAGCACGACTCAGAAACAGAGAACAGAGGAGGAAGTAGTTGGAGATCCATCCATCATGGAGAAACATCTTTCTACTGATGATGAGCAGAGCAGAGAGGAAACATGGAGACAGAAAAACATCTCCAGGATGAGGAGATCAGATTATGTCCAGTGTTGGTCACATCTGTGGACAGATGTTGGACATGTTGATGTTCTCAGTTTTTGTCAAATCCTCCACAAAGTCCACTTTTTCCTTCTGTTCTTGGTCTCCATGGTTCTAAGTGTGTCACAGGCACAGCAGCAGCAGCAGGTGGCCTCAGTGTTGAAGAGTTTCATTGTTGACCTTCTAAGAACATTTAGAAGCAGGAAGTGTCTGGTTCCAGTCCAGGGACCTGTAGGGGGGAAGAGTTCCTGATCACAAACTCTGGATGGTTCCTCTGAACACGTCTGAGTCTCTCCACTGCTGACTGTGTTTCTGCTTCTGCAGGGAGGACATTTCCCGGATTCACCAGGATCTGCTGACCGGCTGTTGGTTTTCACGTGATAGATCCAGACTCTGAAGGTCACGTCTGACAGCAAACAACACATTTCTACCTCTGGACTTCAGTTCTGTTGCTTCAGAACCAAACTTAGCATCTTTTCACCAGCTCTCCTCTCCTTCACTCTGCTTTCCCCGCCTTCTTTTCCCACCTCCAATGGGCAGAATTCAGGAAGAGGAAGTGTAGATCAGGTGGGGGCGTGGCCTGTTAGAGTCCCTCTGGGACCATGTGGCCATCTCAGGTGAGTCTGTGTTGTCAGGTAGTGGCTGGTTCTTTTTCTTTTTTTGTGTGTGTTTTCTTGTTATGCAGCATTAGCAGTGAGCAGTTAGTAGTGATGATGAAATCAAAGCTTCATGAAGCAGTGAACCACTTTGACACATCTGCTTCAAAACATTTGACACAATCAGAAGAGTGACATCTGCTGGTCATGTGTCAGAACTGCATCTAAGTGGAAACAACTGAAAAAGCCTGAGGACTGCTTGTCTCTGATTTGTACTTGAAATAAATGTTATAAAATGTTTGTTTGTGTGCATATATGTGTAGTGTGTTTCTATGAATGAATGTGTGTTGTGTATGTGTGAATCTGTGTGTGTGTGTGTGGGGGGAGGGGGGGGGGGGTTACCGATTACTGAGCTGTTGTTTTCTGTCAAAGCATTGAAACTGATCAATGGAAACTTGTTTCTACAATGAAACTGTGATAATTATTTGTGTAGAGAACTGGACAATTAAAAGGACACTGACTAACCTTCACGATCAAGAAGATAGTCAGCCCTCAAACTTCTTGCTGTGTCCTCCTGGACCCTCCTGTTGCTTCCTTGTGGACTAAGTTGTGGCTGAAACAGGTTTTCAATGTCTGCAGCAGATAACTTGTCATCCAAATGGCAGAGAATGGGAGCCAGCAGCACCGTTAGAAACTGCAACTTATTTAACATTTTCTTTTAGCAGCAATGCTAAATATCTGTGACATAATGATATTTTTGATGCATAAATACAGAAAAAAATGTGTCATTTTGCAATCAAACAAATGAACTTTAACAAAAATATAATTTTTTAAAAATCTCTGCATTATTTACAGTTGCAGTCTGAACATGTAAATGTATATTTTTGTTATTTTACTCGTTATTATCATAATTTAGGAATAACTGTAAAACAACAGAACATTGTTTAAATGACATTTAAAAATTATTTTAAAAAAACTTTCACTCTTGCCTCTTGAATTCTGTGAATAAAGAAAAAACACTGAAAAACATAAAAAATAGAAAAGAAAGAAACAGAACAGCAGCATTAATCACTGAGAAACATGTGGACAGATGTTACTGAACAATCCTCACATCACTGAGCACAAAGTTTTAGATGCTTCAACATTTAAATCAGTCCATCATTAAACAACAGACCAGAACTATCCAGCAGATCTGCTCTGGTCCACCACCTCCTGGTCTTTGTACCACCACAGTGTGATCTCTGCAGCTTTGTCCACAGCACACAGCAGATAGCAGCTGTCAGAGCTCACATTCAGTGTTTGGACAGCAGGAGGCGCTACAGGGTCTGCAGAGGACCAGATGGACACTGGAAATTAGACCAGAGTTCACAACAAGAACCTGCATCTGCTGGTTTAAAAACAGGGCTCAGAAAATCATGTTTTCTGCTGCTGTGATTTGAACACAATGACTCAAAATGTTCAAACTAATTGAAGAAAACGTGACCTAAATGATTCAAAGTGTGTCCTTAAATAATCAGAAATGACTACAAGTTTTTCAATAAAGACTCAAAATTTGACTTAAATGACAAAAGTGTCAAATTCTGCCGATAATGATGCAAAAAAATGACCTAAAAATACAAAACTAGGGTCCACTGTGACAGGAAAATTGTCCAAAATGACTAAAATTTGTTCAAAATGATGCAAAAATGAACACAAATGAAAAAATGTGTCCATAGTGACTCAGCAGGAACAGTCTAGGAGAAGTTCTATAAAGAACCCGTTTGCTAAAGTTGTCTGGAGCATCATTTACTGCACCTAAAGGAACCAGTTTTAAAGGTTCTTGAGGGACTGTGGTGTTCTTTAAAGAACCAGAAATGATTCTTGAAGGAACCTCTCGCTAAAAGATCTTTGTAGAACTAAAATAATGTTTATTCTGTTGTATTACTGCCAGGAGCTGTCATTTTTCTGACTGCAGAGACTTCCTTTGTCTTCCTGTTGATCTCAGAGGAAGTCAACCAGGACATCAGGAGACTTTAAATATTTTTTCTTTGTATCTGACCTCCAGACTTCTGGTGTGTCGACATTTATTCTCCCAAACAGTCGAGGTAGGACTGTAAACTGTAAAATAATCATCTGTAACCTCTGACCTCAGGAAACGAGACCAAAGCAGGACTGAGGTCAGCATCAAGGAGCTCTAGTGGTTCAGTCTGGATCCTTTCAGACATCAGAATTTATTTATTTGGTATCTGGGACCCAAAGGTAAGTTCTGGAAAATATTTAGATGTTTTCAGTCTGGGGATTTTTTATTATTTTCACCCTCAAAACACCAAATAAACAAACGAGTAAATAAAATATAATGAAGTCTTTTAATGGTTCAGTGTCTCCAGAAATAAAACTCCTGCAGCTGTGAAATGTGCTGAGAAAAGACAGAAAAGTTTCATCACATCAGAATGATTGAATGGATCCAGCAGAGGGCAGCATTTTAATGATCTGACCTCGAAAAGGGAGAAAAAAATGCAAATGTTCCATCCTGGCTGGTCAAGTGTCTCCATAAAGTTCAATTGTTTTGTTATTTTGAAGAGGAGAAGTTATAGTGGACACAGCAGCAGATTCTAATTTGATAAAAGTCAATTTCTGGTCCTTGAACATGAAAAAAAGTACAAAATTTTCCAACTATGTTGCTCTAGTGTCTCCATGAAGTTCCTGTCAGTGTCTATCTATGTATGGATCCATGTTTCTACTAAAATCCAGTCTTTGGTCCACATTTCTCCAACTGTTGAGGCTCTAACATCAGTAGAATCTGATGGTTAAAGTCTGACCAGACAAGGTTCCAGTTTTTAGATATTAGACTAAATGCTAAATATCTCCATGTGGACATTATCTGAGGACACTTTTAGAGTTATTCCAAATATACATGTGAATCCATCCATATATATTCACTTTATGGTGACATTAGACCACCAAAACTCAATAATGTCCATCTATTCACCAGTAATTATTAACTTGTGTCATTTCTAAACAATTTTGGCTCATTTTAAATCAACTTATTTTGGACAGATTTTAAGTCGTTTCAAGACATTTTGGTAAAATTCAACATTTTTCATCATCTTCTGTTTTTTCTGCACACATTTGGAGTCATTTTGGACCAATGTCAGGACTTTTTTATCGGTTTTTAGTTATTTTGGATGATCTTTATCTTCTTTTGAAAAACATTTTGAGCAATTTTGACAAGTTTTAACCCTCATGTCGTCCTGTGGGTCAAAACTGACCCATTTTAAAGTTTGAAAATGTGGAAAAAATTTATCATTTTTATATTTTCAACATTTTTGGGAAATTTTTGAACATTTTTTTGGTGGAAAAACAGAAATGTTAAAAGTGTTTCTTAAGAACAATCACATAAAGATCAACTAAAATCCAGCAAAATTCACTGGATTTTAGTTGATTTTTATGTGAATGTTCTTAAAGAAAATATCAGAAGTTTTACTGATATACATGGAATCACTTTAGATATTTTTAAGATTTTTTTGGAAGATTTTTACTCATTTAAAAAAATATTTACAAGAATTTTCTTGCCAAAATTGGGGGATTTGTTTGAAAATATAACATTAGGAGGAAACTTTTAAAGAATTATTGGAATTTTATTCCTGAAGGTTTTGCAAATTTTCAGAAATTTGGGGGATTTTTTTGCTGAATCTTTTTATTTTTTTTCACACAAGGAAGCAATATTTGTTGGTAAATGAAGACAACAGTCATTCTGTTCAAGTTTTCAAGTTTCATGTCAGATTGGGCAGTTTGTGTCCAATTTTGGACAAACATTTAGTCCTTTTTGGATAATTTTTGAGTAATTTTAGATCATTTTTCATCATTTTTCAATCATTTGACAATTTTTTTTGGTCAGAAGAGAATAAATAGTCGAATCTTGTCTTGCCAAACTTGTCACACATCAGATTCTACTGATATTAGAGCCTCAAAAATTGGTGAAATGTCGACCACAGACTGGATTTTTGGGAGGAAACATGAATATGTCCATAAATATTCTGTCTGTGTCCAAAATAACTTGAAATTTTTCTGCAATGCCACAAATAATCCTCCAAAAGATGTCCAAAACAACTAAGAAAATACTTAAAAATGGTCTCAGATGACCCAGATATGGTCCAAATGGACTCATACTCATTTTTGACATGAATAAATATGTAAAAAACTGGAACCTGGAAAACTGGAAATCCTCGTGTCCAAAATATAACCCGGGTAGACAACCGTGGGTTATTAATGTGTTTTTAGCCAGTATTTTAACTTAGTCCATCAGTTTGCCTTTTCTCTCAGGAGAAGTAGTACCTCAAATTGGCCACTAGGTGGCAGTAGAAGCAGTGGCGCCTGCAGAAGTTTTTCATAGAGGAGGCCAGGTGGGGCCACTTAAAGTCTTCTTCCTGAATTGTGAGGTCCCTATAAGCTGAAAGACGTCTTTTCCATGAGCAGCTTTTCTCCTTTTTTCATCCTAACAATAGGAGATGTGTCTGAGCAGGAGGATAATTCAAAGCAGCACGTTTTACCACAGAGACACTGACCCTCAGAGGTTTCTGCTTTTAGCTGACAACTCTGTCCACAGGAGGATCAGAGGCCAGTAAACGGTTCAAACCTCTGTGTGAGAAGCTCTGCTCTGTGGTCGGTTTCTATGGTTTCTAAGAGTGAGAGAGAGAGGGAGAGAGAGAGACAGACAAAGAGGAAGAGAGAAAGAAGGAGAGGGGTAGAGAGAGAGAGAGAGAGAGAGAGAGAGAGACAGAGAAAGAGGAAGAGAGAAAGAGGGAGAGGGGTAGAGAGAGAGAGAGAGAGAGAGAGAGATGCAATCAATAAAGGTCACTCATCTATTAGTTTATTGTTTAACGTACAATAATAACACCTTATTACATAATGCACCATGCTATTACTTTTTACAGAAAATCAAAAGATTGCAAGTGCATTTTGTAGTAATTTTCTCGAAATGTAATAACTTATTACGTAATGCGGCAAAAATTTTACAAAATGCGTTGGGTCAGTTTGTTACGAAATGAAACGACAAAGTTATTACATTTTGGACGTTTATTACAAAATACACCGTTATTATGAAATGCGGCTTAACAAGTGTGAAGCCACAAGGATCAGAGGCCAGTAAACGGTTCAAACCTCTGTGTGAGAAGCTCTGCTCTGTGGTCGGTTTCCATGGAAATGAAAGAAGGTTTAGACGTGAGCTGTAAGGGGGGATGTGGTCAAAGCTGGACAGCAACACTACAGCTGTTTTTACTGATCAGCTTCATTTCATCAGAACAGGAAGAAACGTGGTTTCCTCATCGAGCTGCAGCAGCAACAGAAGCACCGTTTGCAGATCCTGAAGAGACAGAAGCAGAATTATTCCATCATTCCTGTTTAACTGTCATGGAGCTGCTGACCAGGTTTATCCTCCTCCTCCTCGGTAAGCTCATGTCTGTTATTTCTGTTTCTGTCAGGATTTAATTCTGCTTTGGTTGTTTTCTCCTAAATATACACGCTGTGTTTTCAGAGCATCCAGTGGAGGATCTAGAAGATGTTTATGAGTTAAAGAAGTTTTATGGTGATGAGGGTTTGTTAAAGCCAGGATATTAAAATGATTCAACCTGGACTAGATGGAGTCAGAGAGGCTGAAATGTCTGTAAAACACAGTTAAACATTTGTTAAAACGCAGCAAAGAAACATTTCTACATTTATAAACCTGAACACTCTGAATGTTTGAGTGAGTCCTGGAGAACCAGTTGAAGTCAGGAGAAATTAGTTTTAAGCTGAAGTTTGGTTGTTTTTTTTCTGACAGAGTGTCATGATGTGTTCACAGACTGTGGGAAAGTTGATAGTCTGACAGTTTGTAGCTGATAAATGATGACATTCTGGATAATTTTTTTGTTTTTCCTCCTGACTGGTTCTCAGAGCAGCTGAGATGAAGCTGACTGATGTGTCTTCATGTTCTACAGTGATCAGTTTATGTGATGCTGAAGAAGAGAAGAAGAATCTGTCAGGAACTAAAGGAGGAAACATCACTCTGCCTGATCCTCCACTGGAGAGAGGATTTCTGTATTTTGGAGAAGTTATTGCTCAGGTGATAGAAGGAAAACTCATCATAGAAAAGAACATTTATAAACACAGACTTCAGTGGAATAAATCCTCAGGACTCTTCACTCTCACAGACCTGCAGAGGAGAGACTCTGGGATTTATAAGACTGAAACTAAAGAAGGAGAAGTTTCCACTATATCTATTTATAACCTCACAGTTTACGGTAAGATGGTTTTCTTCTTCTAATATATTGATCAGTGCGTTTTGGCAGGAATATTGTTCTAATAACTTCCTGTAACTATCAGTGACATCATCAGTCCTCATGTGGCTCCATGATGACATCATCAGTCCTCATGTGGCTCCATGATGACATCATCATTCCTTTCCAGTGACCAAACCACAGGTCATGTGAGGTCACTGATGAGCAGCATCACGTGTTAAACCTTCACATGTTTTTACCATGAAGACGACCAGCGAGTGATTAACACCTGAGATGTGCTCTTGTGTCACAGTGGACACTAATTTTGTGTTTTAGGTCCTTTTTCTGCGTCCTTATAGGCAGAATTTGACACGTTTGTCATTGAAGTCAAATTTTGAGTCATTATTGAAAAACTTTTAGTCATTTATGAACTTTTTAAAATAGAAAAAACATTTCTGTTCCATCTAGACCTTCTAGCTAGAGGTTCCTTCAAGAATCATTTCTGGTTCTTTAAAGAACGCTGCAGTCCCTCAAGAACCTTTAAAAATGGTTCCTTTGGGTTCAATAAATGTTGGTCCAGTCCAGCTGAACTAACGGCTTCTTTACAGAACTTGTTCCACACAGTTCCTACTGAGTCATCATGGACACATTTTTTACTTTATGTCAACTTTTTCATTATTATGAACAAAATCTGAGTCATTAAGGAAAAAGTTTGATTATTTTTGATCAATTTTGAGTCATTTTGGATGATTTTTGTGTCACAGTGAACATTAATTGTGTGTTTTAGGTCATTTTTTGCATCATTCTAGTCAGAATTTGAGCAGTTTTTGACATATTTGTCACATTTTGAGTCATTATTGAAAAACTTTTAATCATTTAGGACAAATTCTGATCATAAATGGACAAATTTTGTGTCACTGAGGACACATTTTGTAATTTAGGTCAGATTTTTTTGAACATTTTAAGTCATTGTGGACAAATCACTGCAGTAAAAACATGATTTTCTGAGTCCTGTTTTTAACCAGCAGATGCAGGTTCTTGTTGTGAACTCTTGTCTAATTTCCAGTGTCCATCTGGTCCTCTGCAGACCCTGTAGCGCCTCCTGCTGTCCAAACACTGAATGTGAGCTCTGACAGCTGCTATCTGCTGTGTGCTGTGGACAAAGCTGCAGAGATCACACTGTGGTGGTACAAAGACCAGGAGGTGGTGGACCAGAGCAGATCTGCTGGACCTCTGCCTCTCACTGTGACCAAGCAGGACCTCAGATCCTCTTACAGATGTGTGGCTGGAAACCCTGCAGAGAACAAGACTCTTCTAGTGGACGTTAAGACGTTTTGTCGTCAAATCGACCTCAACAGCAGCTCAGAGAACAACCAAAGACCTGGTAAGATCAGTTCTAACTCTGGTTTTTATCACTAAAACGTGTTTTTAATGAGTTTTTCTTGACCTCCAGGTTTTGTTCTACAGGTTGGATCATTGGAGTCTCCACTGGATGTGCTGTGCTTACTGTTACAGTCGCTGCATTTTTAATCTGGTTGACGTGTTTCAGCACCTCAGAGAGAAAAGGCAGGTGTTTGATTAGTTTCTAATGATTGATAACAGATTTTTCTCTCATTAAATGCATTCATCTGTGATTGTAGATTATTTTTATTGGACTAATGGTATCAGACAGACTCAGTCAAACAGTTTATTCATCACCTGTACAGCTGGATGTTGGTGGAAACATGATTTTAAATGTCATTTTAACTTCAGTTTTGTATCTCTGCAGATTCTCTGGACTCAACAACAGAAGTGGAGTACGCTGGAGTAAATATCTGTGCTGACAGACACAGTCAGGTTGGTGCTTTTCTTTACATTAACGTGATGTTTATTAACATGAACGTTGTGTTAGTAAGAAAAAACTACATGTCAGATAGATTCTGCAGAGATTTCAGGTTGAACTGCAGGCAGTGTTTCCACAGAGAGACTGAGAGGAAAACCAAAGATACTGATGAATAAATAAATGCAGCACGGATCAGAAACAGAGAACAGAGGAGGAAGTAGTTGGAGATCCATCCATCATGGAGAAACATCTTTCTACTGATGATGAGCAGAGCAGAGAGGAAACATGGAGACAGAAAAACATCTCCAGGATGAGAAGATCAGATTATGTCCAGTGTTGGTCACATCTGTGGACAGATGTTGGACATGTTGATGTTCTCAGTTTTTGTAAAATACTCCACAAAGTCCACTTTTTCCTTCTGTTCTTGGTCTCCATGGTTCTAAGTGTGTCACAGAACAGCAGCAGCAGCAGGTGGCCTCAGTGTTGAAGAGTTTCATTGTTGACCTTCTAAGAACATTTAGAAGCAGGAAGTGTCTGGTTCCAGTCCAGGGACCTGTAGGGGGGAAGAGTTCCTGATCACAAACTCTGGATGGTTCCTCTGAACACGTCTGAGTCTCTCCACTGCTGACTGTGTTTCTGCTTCTGCAGGGAGGACATTTCCCGGATTCACCAGGATCTGCTGACCGGCTGTTGGTTTATCACGTGATAGATCCAGACTCTGAAGGTCACGTCTGACAGCAAACAACACATTTCTACCTCTGGACTTCAGTTCTGTTGCTTCAGAACCAAACTTAGCATCTTTTCACCAGTTCTCCTCTCCTTCACTCTGCTTTCCCCGCCTTCTTTTCCCTCCCCCAGTGGGCAGAATCCAGGAAGAGGAAGTGTAGATAAGGTGGGGGCGTGGCCTGTTAGAGTCCCTCTGGGACCATCTCAGGTGAGTCTGTGTTGTCAGTTAGTGGCCGGTTTCTTTGTCTTTTTCTTTTGTGTTTTTTCTTGTTATGCAGCATTAGCAGTGAGCAGTTAGAAATGGCATCCTAGATGAAGTCTGCTTGTATAGTCTCTGTCAGTGGTGAGCTTGGCTGAAGTAGTGCTGTATTTTAGCAATTAGCATTAGCATGTAGCAAGTTTGGTGAGCTAGCTTGTATAGTTTCTTTGTCAGTGGTAAGTTTGCTTTGGACATGGCTAACATTAGCATCTAGAGGGATTTGGAGAGGTTATAAGTATAGTTTCCTTGTCATTTTTTTTTAGCATTTGGCACTAGATATTCATCATCTTGCCCTATCTGACTGCTAGCATCTGGTCACTATCTGGAGCGGTGCTGTTTGGATTGTGTAGGAGCAGAGTTAACTGGGACACCAGAGTTCACCGGTTAGCTTCCTAAAGGTGTTGTTGGACTAAATCGGAGAAGCACTGTTGAAAGGTTTCCACCTGATGACCCCCAGAGATGTTAGAATCACTGCTCTCTGGTGTACAGTGATGGTCAGGATCCTCGGTCCTTCACTGAGTGGCATCTTCTTTGATTGGAGAACAAATGTCTTTAAAATGTCTTTAAACTGTTTACTAACATGATGTTCATCATTATTACTTAAAAAAAGAACAAATGCATCTCCTGATTTTTATAATTTTTATGTATAATGTATATTTGATAAGTATTTATTTTTTCACTAAGTCTATTAATATTTCTATTTCCTGTTTTTGCATTTTTAAACTGTTTACACCAGCTACAGCGTCTTATTGCTGAGGTAAACCATACAGAGACAGTAAAGACGTGATTCTGATCAGGGAGGATGAGAGGAAACAAACTCCACACAGATGTTTCTGATGAAACTGAATAATAAACCCTGGAATGAACTTTAACTGTTGATTTTATCTTTATTGTCGTCGTGTTCTTTGCTGTGTGTTTCTACATGTGTTAAATCTGAGTGTGTCCAACATAAAAACACTGAACTTTGTTAGTGTGAGTGAAAACTGTCCCTACAGGTCAGTTTATTAAACCAGAGTCACTAATGTTACAGGTTCAATGGTTCTGCTGCAGTTTCACATCAATCAGACGCAAACAAACTCTCTGCTGGGTTGTTGGTAGATTTAATATTAAATACAATAATAAATACATCAAAGAATAAAAAGAATAACTTATTATATAACAGAGAACACAAACTCTCTTCCTGTTGACTCGCTGTGAACAGGTTTTAAGTTTAAACCTTTTTATGAACTTTTCAGTTCCATGTAAATCTCTCTGTCCACCAAAGAGCCTCTTCACACTGAAAGTAAAACGTTTTTGGCCACTTGAGGGCAGCACAGTCAGCTGTAGCACTCCCTCTGCAGTAGTTCATTGTTGACCATCAGGAATCCCAACATGAACAGACACATCCAATCAGTCACTTCCATATTATTGGACCTCCTCACTGTCACTCACAACACCTGAGCCAATCACCTGCAGCCTCTAGAATCCAGCCTGTTCCTCTGTTTGAAGCACATCCAGCTTCATTCAGTCACATAACAGCCATTTGAACATCAGGATCACCCCACACCACTCATCTGGAAAACCCTTCATTTATAACAGCCTGGAAACCAGAGCATCACGGAGAGTGAGTTCAAACTCATGTTAAGCATGTTGGAAGCTGTTTGGTGTCATAGCTAATGCTAATGCTAATGCTAACAGGCCTCCAACTCCACAACCATGCTGTTGGATTTCTGGATGTCACCACAATGAAGCAAACATTTTGCTGAATGTTGGTGAGAAACTAATGAAAGACGTGATGAGTGTTAAGACTAATGATGATGATGATGAAGCCTGTCTGCTGAACAGGTTAGGCTTCTATGGATAATTTGGATGGATGACGATCTACCCTTTGAAAGAACTGAGAACATTCTGAAAAGATTCACCCCTTCACCACTCATTGGCAGACCTCCAGCCTCACAGCTCCATCCCTTCCCCAGTGGTAGGACTTGTTCTATGGATTAATTACCTTCATTAGCACCACATTGGCAACACTGTAAACACACTCGCTTTTCAGCTTTTCACCTGAACCAAGAACTGCTGTTGCATCGCTGACATTTTATAGCACATCGTCACTTTAAATAGTTTGAAGTGAATCTGCTTTGTTGTCGTCTGCAGTTGATTGAATGGATTGGGATGTTTGAATAAGAGGTGAATCTGATGTTTGATCTTCTGAACTTTGTGTTATTGTTTTGTTTATTTTGACCATTGTTTATCCTTGGTACATTCAAGTATTTTCTGTTGATTATCTTTTAATATATTATCGGTGACATCATTTCTGTCTCATGTGTTCATTAATCCTCACAGCTCCCAGAGTCCATCCTTTCCCTAGCCTAGCCCTTAGCCTAGCCCTTAGCCCTCCTGATGATAGCATGTCTTCATTGTAAGTGCTACACAGTGTTTGAAGCCACCTGCTGGATGTCTGAGTCCTCACTAAGTTTCATGGCTGTGAGAGTTTTATTTCTGGAGATGCTGAACCCTTAAAGTGGTTTCTCAGATCAGATGTTTTCTGAATCACATTCCCTGAATTAACTCTGAGTTCTGACAGCAGACTGATGAGACTCTGCAGTTCACCTTTTCTCCACCAGATGTCCTCCAATGATCCACTGAGTCCTGTCCAGGTTGTCTCACCTGTCTGGTTTATTGTTCTTTGTCTGGTTCCTGCTTTTTTTTTTTTTATCAGCTCTGAGGTCTTCATCTGTTTCCTTCATCCAGTCAGAAAGTCTGATCTCTGCTGCCTCAGTTCAAAACAGAAAGAGGTCAAACAAATTCAGAAAACCTTTAGACACTTTATCATCTGTAGTTCTGCAGAAACATGTCCTTGAATTGAACCTGCAGGCAAAACAGGCTCAGGTATCATGCAAACCTTTTAGCTCATGTGTATACTGTAAACCAGTCTGACAGCCTGCATGTGAATATTATTACACCATGGCAGTGTATCTACTGCAAACATGATCCATCTGCTGGCTTCAGCTTCTTTAACTCTTTCATGCACATGACATGCTGCACTATAAGGGTTAAGAGTGTGTCCTTGTGGTTTCCATAGTGAACTCCACCATCTGCACATATGGCGTCTCCTCTGTGGCTGCTTAGGGCCATAAAGTGCTCATTAAGATGAAACTAAATTCTCATGTTGACGCCAGCCGGTCTGTCCCATGGCGTCTTCTGAGAACCTTTCAGTCTGCTGAGAAAAGCAAACACCAGCAGTAAAATAAAAGCCTCCTGCAAACAAAAGCTTTGAGATTAGCCAACAGAGAAACACTGAGTGTGATTCTGTAAAGAACATCAAACAAAACCATGAAACTTCCTGACATTTTCTAGATTTTTGAACAAACACTTGATCCTCTTTGAACCAGCATCCAGAAAGGTAGAAAATAAAAATAAAAAATACAGATAAAATTTAGATTTAGTCATTTTCATGATTAAAGTAAACAAAAAAAAGCTTTAACTTTGTCCACTGTTTTCCAGATTAGAGTCCAGTGATGTTATTTAAACCTGCTGGAGTCTTTGATGTTAGAGTAGAAATATGGATCCATCCGTAAATATTCCATCTGTGCCCAAAATAACTTTAAATTTATCCACAATGCAACAAAAATCCTCCAGAATATGTGCAAAACAACCAAGGAATGACCAAAATGACTCAAATGGCCAAAAATGACTCAGAATTGTCCAAATGGACTCATATCATGTGTAAAATCATAAAAGGCAGTTTTAAATTAATTTAAAACAACTTTTTTATTATTATTTCAAGTCAAAATATCTAAAAACTGGAACCTTGTCTGGTCAAACTTTAACACATCAGATTCTGCTGATGTTAGGCTACGTTCACACTGCAGGCTAAAATGACCCAAATCCAATTTCTTTTGCCCCTATGTGACCTGTATCTGATCTTTTCATGACAGTCTGAACGACACAGACCTGATTTTTTCAAATGCGACCCAGGCCACTTGGATATGTGGTCCTAATTCCGATACGTATCGGATCTTTTGCCATGCGGCTTCAGTCACATTTATCCGACCTATACGTCATCGGTACACGACAAACGTCACTATTCTGCTTTCAAGCAAAACACGTCTTCGGGCTGCTGAAGACGCGTGTGTTGCCCTGAGAGTGTTAAAGAGAGGCGCTCACATATGTAGGTAAAGGTCGCCCTTATCATTGGAAAATTCTAAATGAAGTCTGCATCTGTGAAGCCTCTCACATCACTATCCACCACTCCTGGCTGCAACTCCACACCCACACAGTTCTCTGGACAGATGTTGCTGCCACTGCCCCACAAAACACCAGGGCCAAAATCCTGGCTCTCTTCCTTCTTGACCTTTTCTCTTTAAAATAATTAAGTTATAAATATGCTGGCTGCGGCTGGACAACAACTTTAAAATGGCCAGACATGCTCTACTGTTAGCGTCCATGTTTACTTCGTAAACACTGAACACGCTCTCTGCGTGTCGTTGTTGTGTCCTCTTCTGCGCATGCGGGAACCTTTTGGGTCGTGTGAGGTTCACACAGGAGATCACATACAAGTCGCATTTAATTGGAAATGTGAACGAACTTGCAAAAAAATCGGATTTCACAAAAAAAAGGGAATTGAGCATTAAGCCCTGCAGTGTGAACGTAGCCTTAGAGCCTCAACAGTTGGAGAAATGTGGACCAAAGACTGTTTTAGTAGAAACATGGATCCATCCATAGATAGACACTGACAGGAACTTTATGGAGACACTAGACCATCAAAGTATTGAACATTTTGCACTTTTTTCCCATTTTAAGGGGCGAATATTTCATCATGATCAACATCTTGGACAATTTTTTTGTTGTCTTGAATAAATTTCAAGGATTTTCTTACAATTTGATTGATTTTGAACAATTTTTAGTAACTTTTATTGAGCAAACTCTGAGCTTCATTCAGAGACTGAACTGATCTGAGCTGACATGTTTCCATCTCATTCATCCAGCAGCTTTACGTCTCTTTAGTTCTGCAAACACCCAACGGTTTATGAAAACTAAATATTTACTTTCATGAGCTGAGGTCTTTTTGACAGTTTAACTGCTCACTACCTTTGGTAAGTTCCTCCTTCAGACAACAACCAGAATGTGTGTCTAAGAGTTTCTACAAGTCAACTCCTGCCTCAGCTCCTCCTCCTTCTGTCTTCTCTGATTCCCTCATTAAGGAGCGTCTTCAGGCAGATAAACTGTAAATCTGTGATTCTTTGACCAGAGATTACATGACCCTGTCTCTGGTTCACCACTGTTCCTTCCTTGGACCAGTTCTGATGATCCTGAAGACAAATCAGGAACACCCCATAAGAGCTGCAGTTCTGGAGACGTTCTGACCCAGTCGTCTTGTCTAACTGCCTCTAGTCCTCATGCTTCAACATTTTTCCTGCTTCTAACATCAACTCTGTTCATTTGCTGCCTGATAAATCCAACCCACTACCAGGAGTCATGAAGAAGAGATGATCAGAGTTCTTCTGTTCACCTCAGGGCTCAGAATGTTCTGTCTGGTTGGTGTATATCTGGAACTAGCTGCTGATAAATCCATGTTTTCAGTGAAGCTGTGACCAGTTAGAACTCCAGCTGTTGATCAAACTGTCACCAATGAATCTTGGGATCTGTTGGGTGGTGAAGGATCCACCTGATGCATCCTTCAGTGAGGATGAGGTCTTTATATCTTCATGAAACTGGACGGCCTTCATCGTGACTCATTCATCCTCTGGACTGCTATTAACTCTACTTTGAAGGAGATGGTGACAAAATGTGAAACCTGATGTCGTCTCAGAACTTCTTGATCACCCATCGGACTAATATTTCCTCATAAATCCCCACACTGGTCCTTTAAGACCTTCGTTCTGTTCTGCTTTAGTTACTAGCTGAGGGCAGGAGATTGAATTTCAAGAATGAAAGGAAGCAGAATTTAACAAAAAACGGTGCAAAAGAACTCTTTCAGGTGGAGCTGGCAGCAGATTCCAGTGGTTTTGTGGCTGCATCAAAGCTTTCCTCTCATTGTGTGAATTTTCTTTATATTTTTACACTATTTTAACGTTGTTTTAGCTGCACAAAACACTGAACCATGCAGGCGTTTTTACTATATACAACACCAAGCTGACTCAGTATCCTGGTTCATCAGAGGTCAGTACAGGAAAAAGTCTCTAACAAACCGTTGGCCTTTACAATGGGGAAGTCTGATCATAGGTGGAGATTTCAACGGAATGGGATTGAAGCCAAGAAATTTGCATAAACCGACGTCCTACAGCAGGTGGGAGCATCAGTAGTGAGTGTGAGCAGAGAACAACACATCAATCCTGATTTAAAATGCTACACAAAAATGTTAATAAATAAAAAAAATCTCAAAAAAATTAAAAACTTCTGACAAATACCAGTAAAAGACAAATTTATTGTCAATTCAAACATGTCGTTATCGTTTAATTGACGTTAATGTTAAATTCAAGTTTAATGCAAATTAATTTCTAAAATTTGAGACAATTAGTGACAAGAGAACAAAATATTGATTGTATTTTATCTTTACACGGATTTATTTGTTGAAATAAGAAATAAAAATAGTTACAGAAGTTTTCTCATCAAAAAGAATGAATGTTGAGATTAATGAAGAGGTTAGTTGTGGAGGTTCAATTTGACTGAGGTTGTTTTCTGAATATGCAGTTTCCAGATGTTCCCTGAATGCCTCACAGTCTCCGTGCACAGAGAAGCTTCTAGTCTCCATCAGTTCCAGCAGCAGCTCAGACGGGTTAGGGTTAGAATCATGGAGCTGCACTTCTGATGCTCTGCTCTGCTGATGGATGCTCTTCTTACCACACTGGCTGATCCCACAGGAAAGATGAAAATTCAGAGGCTGGCAGCATTCAGTTTACAAAGCAAACGTTTGCAAATGTTTTCGCTGAGAGCTCAGAGTAGCTGCTGACATTAACTCAGTCTTTAGGGGTTCAGCACTTTTTATTCCAAGGAAATGCAAGAACAGAATGACTAAAAGGGCAATAAAAGGGAGTAAAAACCCTCTGATGTGCAGCTGTTTGGTGGGAAACGAGAAGCTGGAATCACCCAGTATCCACAAAGATCTCTGTTTTTAAGTTTAAACCTTAGTCACTGTGATTTTCAGACAGTGACACACCAGCCTTATGCCTTACGATGAGGAAAAAAACTACTTTTAACTTAAACAGCAGGATTGACTCAGAGCTGGGGGATTTTTGTCATTTTTTGTGGTTTTGTGAGTAATTACTGACTTGGTTTAATTATAGAGGCTGAACCTCCTCATGTTGCCTCACGCTACAAACTTTTGAAGCTCTCCACCTGCAACTACAGCTGCAGTGTTGCTGCTCAGATTCCTTCTTTTGACCTGGTTCTTTCAGCTGATGGATGTAAAGGGGCTAAGCCAAAGCTTTAAGCCACTGAGAGCGCCCAACCGGGAATCATAAAAACGTAATTGACGTGCTTAATAACCGTACTAATAAATGAATGTCCAACTCGTTTTAACTTGCCTTCCACACAGTGTCTTTATTGGCTTTCCAAAAAACTCCAAAGTGCACAAGCTCCCATTCATAAGTTGTCTTTCACGGTTCGGCATTCTGTGTACAGCACTCCAAATACAGTATTCCGTGGTCAAAAACTGATTTGTCCCTTCCGGCTGGAAACTCTACCTAGCCACAAAGGTTCCTACCTTTTATAGGCAAAATTGACAATCAATTATGAGTACTGACACCACTATAATTACAATAATTCCAAATCTGCTCCTACAGGATGGTTTCAGTGTGAAGTTTAGATATTTGTAGAGGATTTCTTCTGTCTCAGATGAGCTGAAGCTTGACTAAGATTCTCTAAACCTAACTCTTAGGATCTGGTCATATCATAGAACCTCCTGGGGATTTATTTGGTCTTGATTTTTCTTCCTGATCTCTTCCGTTAGAGGAAACTTCTGACAGATTAGAGAGCTTTGATGAAGCACCAGAGGGAGTTTTCCACCAAAACAAGGCCTTGAACTCACCAGCACCATAAAACACCGGAAAGAACATCAGTTGAGCTGCTGCATAAAGCACAGCAATAGAAAAGACTGGAAGGAGGTTTTGTGTGTTTAGAAAGTTCTTTTGATCCTCCTCTTCACTTTCCATTGTGTGTCCTTTAATAGAATTTTCCTTTACTGGTTGAAATAATGCAGCAACCACACAGGAACAGTTTGTTCTTTCACAAACACAACCTGCTTCCACGTGTCTGTTGGTCGTCAAACACTCGTTGCAACGATTAAATGTCATTCAAACCAGCACATTGTACCACAGAGACACTGACCCCGTTAGAGGTTTCTGCTTTTACCTCACCACTCCCTCCACAGGTGGATCACAGGCCAGTAAACAGTTAAAACTTCTGTATGAGAAGCTCTGCTCTGTGGTTGGTTTCTATAGAATTGAAAGACGGTTCTGACGTGAGCTGACTGGGTCTGCTGCTCTGTACGGGAGGATGTGGTGGACCAGAAAGCTAAACTAAAGGCTGGACAGCGACGCTATAACTGGGTTTTCTTGTCAGCTCTGTAGTCTACATTTAAACAGAACAGGAACACATGTGGTTTCCTGAGCTGCAGCAGCAACAGAAACACCGTTTGCAGATGATAGAGACTCTACCTGTGTCATGAACACATCAGAATCTCCTGTCAGTACAACGGTTTGCTCCAAAAAATAACTTTTCTGGGTACAAATATAATTGTATGGTTTAAAAACCGTCAACACAAAGAGCTGACAGAACTTCTGCACAGTTTGATCAACATCCAAGGATTAGGAAGATCAATATTTATAGAAGAACAAGAGCAATGGTTCACAGTTACTTCACTTAGTGTATGTCCAATCTGAGGGCAAACCTATGGATAGATGGCTGGATGGATGGATAATTAATGTAATAAAAGTGTCTAAATTCTCAAAGACAAGAGTTTTAAATGATAAAAAACAGATATTTGTCTTTTAGCTACTGGGTGTTGCACATCCATCTGTTGGTCTATCCCAGCTGATTTAGGGTGAAGCAACATATACAGACAATCACACAATTTAGAATAATCAGTCAGTTGTTAGAGGAATCTGGAGAACCCGTAGAGAACCCACCCATGCACAGGGAGAACATGCAAACTCCATGCAGAAAGATCCCAGAAAGGCCAGGACGCGATCCAGGGATCTTCTAGCTGTGAGGCGACAGTGCTAACCACTACGACACTGGGTGTTGCACATGTCCAGGCTTGTTGGTTTTAGTTTCTAGTTTTATTTTGTTTTTCATTTTTTACATCTCCTGTGTTTGTCTACATGAAGGTTTCATGTCTTTGTCACTTACTTCCTGTTTTAGTTTTTCCTGCCCTTGTGTGTCGCTTCTGTTTGTACTTCCTGTCTTTGTCTGTTTCCTTCCTCTTTTGATTGGCCATCTATCTGATGACTCACCTGTATCTCCTCCCCAATCATTGTCAGGGTATAAATGTCTGCTGGATTACCTCATGTTCAACTGGATGTTTCTCTTCGTCTTCCTCAGCTCTGGTTTGTGTATTGAGTTCTTTGTCGTCTGTTTGTGGTTTCTGTTTATCTGCTTCATTGTGGATTCTGTGTTGTATCGAGCATCCTGTTTCCATAGTTGGGTTTTTATTTTTTACTTCATCAAGTCAAAAAAATGGTGGATACTGGTGAAAAAATGGTGAAATGTTGGATCCTGATTCTCCAGGCATCATTTGCTGCCATTCTGTAAGACTTAATGAACGTGTAATGGTCTTTTCCTGATCAGTCGTTGATGATACAATGAAATGAAATGGACCCGGCATGGTTCTCTTTTGAGGAAGGTGTTTATAGTCTGGTAGAGACTCTGATTGAGGAGTAGTAAAGGAAAGGAAAACATCGAGAAAGGGCTGAGTTGATGACGTGTCCAGCACTGTTTTCCTACAACTTTAATTAAATGCATGGTTGTGAGTGTGTTGGACATTTAATGAGCCTTGGTCCAGTGGAGCTCTAACTTCTGAGATGATGAAGATTGTCTTCAACAGTAGAATTTGTCCAATAATGGTTTATTTCTTTCAAGAAAGGTCAAGAAGTTCAACAGAGCATAGAAGGAGTGGAGGTTGGGTTGAGAACCAGCAGGTGTTCATTAGTGCATACTTTGGTGAGGTTTGGAGAACTCGTCCATATCTCCTCAAAGCCATCACTCCCTAAAACTAAGCAGGATGTAGTAACCATGGTTACGTCCTTCAGTGGTGTAGGTTGAAGATTAAATCTGTTTCCGTTGCATCTGCAAAACTCTCATTATCTATTGCACAAAATAAAACAAGAACTGCAGCTTTAAAACCAACATTTTAAGTTCTGCATAGTATTTTGATGGTTTGTGATGAAATGTGTTGCATCAGCTCAACGTTGTGTCGTTAAACTCAGATTTCTAGTTGATTTCAAACTAAATTCAGGTTTGTTATTTTGGATAGGTTTCAAAGGGTAGACAGTCGACATGCAGCATCAGGAGGATGTTTGTAAAACTCCTCCTTCTGTAAAGAGTTCTGATTGACTGAAGGAGCAGCCAGACGAGAATGAATCGATCCATCAAACGTCTTCTTCCTCTTTGTGTTGAAATGTGATCATGTTCTTTCAAACTCTGCAACCTTTATTAACTGTTATGAAGCAGTTTCCCTGTGAAGGTTGATGCAGGTTTACAGATTGGGTCAAATCCTAAATAATCAGAGGTGGACAGAGTAGCCAAAAAATCGTACTCAAGTAAGAGTAATGTTACTTCAGAATAATATTGCTCAAGTAGAAGTAAAAAGTAGTCATTCAAAAATTACTCAAGTAAGAGTAAAAAGTATTTGGTGGAAAGACTACTCAAGTACTGAAAGTACTGAGTAACTGTTTGACTGTAATGTCTGATTTATATCTTTAGAAATGATGTGATCAGACAGACAAAATTTAAAATAATGTGCAAATTCTGGTATTTCCAAATAATAAAATAAAAAATAAAATAAAGAATAACAAAATTAAATAACATCTTTAAAAATGACGAGTTCAGGCACAAGAAACACAAATTTCCAAATCTTGGTTTTTCATAGCATACAGCCAGTCAAACAGTTACTCAGTACTTTCAGTACTTGAGTAGTCTTTCCACCAAATACTTTTTACTCTTACTTGATTAATTTTTGAATGACTACTTTTTACTTCTACTTGAGCAATATTATTCTGAAGTAACATTACTTTTACTTGAGTACGATTTTTTGGCTACTCTGTCCACCTCTGTAAATATTAATCATTGATTTATGATCATATTCAGAGGTATTGATGTCTGTGTTTAATGAATGTTTCCATTTTTACACCTTAATGTCCATTTAACAGTTAATGTTGTAGAACATCTGGTCTAGATTTGTGTATCTGCTGCTGTCTGTTTGGTTTTGAGCAGGAAGTCAACAGGAAGTTTATTTTCTCTCAACCAACCACTGACAAGCCGATTAGTTTTATCTCTAATATTAAACAGGAACTGCAAAGAGCTTCATGCAGCAGAAGTGGAGTTTTAACCTGAATTTAGCTGCAGCATCTCTGTATACATTTTCTCACAGTATTTATTACATTTTTAGTTATATTTAACTTTAAGTTCCTCTTCCCTAAAGGTTCTGAGCTCTTCTTATCACGTGTTCTCATTTTATATTCATCTTTTGTCAGTATTTCCGTGAAGTGGAGTTTATTTTTACAACTTATAAAGTACCCAGTGATTAACACTTCTCTTTTATTATAATTATTATTTTGAGCTGCATTTCCAGTATGAGAGGTTTTATAAATAAAGTTTATCTTTATCGTACAGATCAGTAGTTCAGTGTACTCAGAATGGGATGTTATTTCCTGTATCTGCAGTGTTGCGTTAAAATGCATCTACATGTAAAACCTGTCTTAGGTTTGTAAACCAGAAACAGTTCAGTTTATTCCAACATTTATTCAACATTTTATTTAAAAAAAAAGTGTTTACAAGTATTAGAAACAGAATCAATGCATCGTCTGCATTGATCCTTCTCTATATTTCCTGTTTCTCTCCATAGAAGCTGCTTTAATGGATCCTCCTGCATTATTAATATTACTACAGTGGATTATAATGAGATGAATACAGGAGGTGGAATCATTAAGTTTTTGTGAAGCTGGAGCAGAAAAATCCAGCTTTAGCTGCTTTGACGGCGTGGCTCCATGTCCTTCTTTCTCAGCAGAGCTTAGGTTATCCACACCTGTCCTGCTCTCATCATCAACAGGGTCAACAACGGTGTTTTTGGACACTAGTATTGTAGAAGTGTGCCGTTAAATGTTTCATTAGATGTGAGTTGCTTACAATGGACGTGGACATACACTTTGTTCAGGGACATAATGAACATTTCACATGTACGTTCTTGCCTTTTACCTCAAGGACAATAAAGTAGTGTCTGTATACTTCTACTTTGAAAGCACCAACTTCCCCTCCACCCCTGCAGCTTTCCTCTGCTGGTTTGGGTGTGTTTTGTGTCTAAACTGAACTCTTCCTGTGATTGGCTGACCGTGAAAGCTATCTCTCTATTTCAGCCAATCATCATCATTTGTGTAGTTTTGTTGTCCTTTCCTCAGCAAAGAAACCACTAACGCAGCTGGCTGAGAGCCAAGTTGGATCTGCAGTGAGCAGCTTTAGTTTTTACTTGATTAAAATAGTAATTAGTTAGATTACTCGTTACTAAAAAAAATAACGCCGTTATTCGCATCACTGGTTTCGAAGCTGTTCAGTATCAACAGATCGTGAAGAGACAGAATCAGAATTATTCCACCATGACTGTTTAACTCCGTCATGAAGTCCTGGACCACATTTATTCTCCTCTTTTTCCTCGGTAAGGTCATTTATATTTATTTCTGTACTACTTTGGTTTCTGTCAGGATTGAACTTCTAGTCTGGTTGTTCTCTTCTAAACATACATGGCGTGTTTAAAACCATCCAGTGGAGGATCTAGAATCCAGGTGACTGACTGGCGGACCTCTGTCTGCTCCGAGACCCTCAGCAGACCCTTTACTTCCATTTTTTTCACCTTTGATGCGCAACATGGGTCAAAAGTGACACAAATCCAAAGGAAAGTGGACATCTCCTGACCCACACTGCGCATCGAAGGGTTAATATTGTCAGAACAGATCCCTTTACTTCCATCTTATTTCATATTGTCAGCGGTTAACGTGCTCTGAAATGACGGGTA
The DNA here is from genome assembly GCF_021347895.1 of Acanthochromis polyacanthus. Taxonomy (NCBI): domain Eukaryota; kingdom Metazoa; phylum Chordata; class Actinopteri; family Pomacentridae; genus Acanthochromis; species Acanthochromis polyacanthus. The sequence continues at coordinate 1,713,191 of NC_067115.1, read as the reverse complement.
GGACGGAGGACTAAACGTGTTTTTATTGTTTTGTGACTAGTGTTGATAACGTGGTCTCAGTTTGTTCCAATTTATTTTATCCGATCCAGCTGATGTTCTGCTGCTGAGGCTGTGAGTGTTTCTGAGAACAAACCTGTGTTGTGGGTGTTCTTGGTGAGACAATAATTAGTTTTCTGTCTCGTTTTTAGCAACACCTGGCTGCATGACAAAGATCTATGTGGATGAAACGGGAATTTACATCCTTTCCGATCCTCACCGTTCTTGAAAAATATGTTTTTTTTTGTTTTTTTTTATTTATTTCGGGAGCATTTAACGATCATTTGACTTGTCTTCCACACAAAATGATCCGCTCCTGTTCAGCTGCTTCAGTCATCAAGTTGTTTTGATGGAGAACAGTGAGGAGCATAAAAATGATGACGGTAAAAAGCTGCTACTGGAAATGATGGACGACGGGAATGCTGGTAGGAAACTGTTAAAAGTGTGTTAATTTTTATTTTACCGATCAATGCAGCAGATTACTGATTACAGACAGCTGTACAATAAAACTGTCAGACATTTGAACAGGATAAAGTGCATTGAGGTCTAACACTGTCCCATAAAGCAGGATATTAATTTAATGAAATGTAACCAAATCAAAGTTAAACTAATGCTACTGGTTGATTCTTATTTGTGATCTATCAGCTGCAGACCAAACATTAAAACGTATTTATGCAATTTCTGCATCACCAACTAAATAGATGTGGGGTTCCCATAGTAACGCGATGAATACAGTGTGTGATACTGGAACTAAACTGCTTCAGTCAGTGGTTTTAGTAATGTACAGATCAACAGTTTTACAGATAAAACATTTTCCCTCAGCTGAGATTCTGAAAACTCTGACTTCGTGGATGGATGGATGGATGGATGGATGGATGGATGGATCGATAGGTTGATTTTTTTTTCCCCTGGTCAAATGTGGAGCAGATTTTAAGAGAAGACAGTTCATTTCTGAAACATTTATTCTATTATTTATCAATGTATCAATATTAAAAAATATATTTTAAGCAGCAGCTGCTTTGTTTGTTCACTTTTTGTAAAGTTAATGAGAATCAGAAGATCCAGGATCAGCGTCAATAAATGGGGGTGAAAGTAATTTCTGATGAAATAAAAACTGAAGATTCACTGAAATTAAAATAAAACAGCCGTAAAAGTACCAAACTTTTGCAGCTGCAGAACGTAAACAGGAAGTGTGGGGGGGGGAGGACTGACCTTCAGCTGTTGATAAACCTCCATGTAAATGTTTTCATGTTATCAGTATAAATAGGAGAGCTGTTTACTGCTGCAGGATGATCTGTTCTATCACGATGTCCTCTAAACTGAAGGTTCTTTATTCTAACTAAAACATGACCCAGCTCTCTGGAACACATTAGAACTTTCTCTACATTTATAGTTTTTAATGTTCTTTTCCATTTTGTTTTGATTTCTCCACATCATTTCTGTCTCTGAAGAACTCGGCTGTAGGATCTCTGTCAGTGAAACCCATTTACATTAACATCTATTCATTAAGGAGGAACCTTGTGGAGTTTGCTGCATCCAGAGTTTTAAATCTTCCTCTGAATGTATTAAAGGAAAAGTCCATTAAAGCTGCACAGAGAGAAACAGCTGGACTTTGATCCTGGAACATGTTTCTCCTTCATCCAGGAGGTTTCTTCGCTTCAGTCCAGAGAAGTCTCTAGGATGAAGGTGAAACATCTGTAAGAACCCAGCTAGAGGTCCAGCTGCTTCTTCCTGATCTCAGTAGGACCATAATGACCTGGATGACTCTGCAGAGTTACAAGCTGTTGTTTGAAATCTGACACCAACCAGGAGATGGAATCCTGTTGCTCAGATCAGCAGCTGATTGAATCATGAAGCAGAGACTAATGTGCTGCTGGAGAGGAAGAACGTTCTGATCAGATCATGAGGTCATCATGGAGATCTTCCCTGACTTCACTTTAAAGACCAACACAGGAACTCTGGAGGATCTATTTATGTGATCCGTTAAAATAAAATGTTCATGTCACACTTTTAATGTTGCACAATAAAGCTCAGATTTTTCAAATATTCTACAGAAATTCAAATAAACCTGGAATCTACAACATTTATAACGTTTCCTCAGCTGTTATCAACAGTGGAAGAATAAAAAGGTGATGCTACAAACTCCAGATATTTAACTATTTAGTTTAGTTTGTCTACCTGCTCTGGAAACGCTGCCTGCAGTTCATCTGAAAACTCTCTGAATGTTTGAGAACCAGTTGGACTCAGGAGATCTGAGATTTTTTTTTATTATATTTAAAGGATCTGGTGTTGCCATTAGAAGTCATTTTTATAAGCTGAGATTTGGATGTTTTTCCTGCCAGAGTATCATGATGTGTTCACAGACTGTGGGAATTTTGAAACTCTGACAGTTTCTAGCTGATAAATGGTGTCATTCTGACATTTTTAAAGAATATAATCTTCATTTCAAACACCTTTTTGAGGGTTCTGATGGTTAAACTGGAGTTTTTCTTCCTCACTGGTTGTCAGTTCAGCTGATGTTTGGATCATTTGGTGACTGTCTGGAATAAAATCCTGTAATGTCCTGACTTTACTGTGTACAGTTGCCTTGAGATGACCTGTGTAATGAGTTTATAGTGCGTAGATAAGATCAAACTGAAGCTGACTGATGTGTCTTTATGTTTTACAGTGATCAGTTTATGTGATGCTGAAGAAGAGAAGAAGAATCTGTCAGGAACTAAAGGAGGAAACATCACTCTGCCTGATCCTCCACTGGAGAGAGGATTTCTGTATTATGGAGAAGTTATTGCTCAGGTGATAGAAGGAAAACTCATCATAGAAAAGAACATTTATAAAAACAGACTTCAGTGGAATAAATCCTCAGGACTCTTCACTCTCACAGACCTGCAGAGGAGAGACTCTGGGATTTATAAGATTGAATCTAAAGAAGGAGAAGTTTCCAATATATCTATTTATAACCTCACAGTTTACGGTAAGATGGTTTTCTTCTTCTAATATATTGATCAGTGTGTGTTGGCAGGAATGTTGTTCTAATAACTTCCTGTAACTATCAGTGACATCATCAGTCCTTTCCAGTGACCAAACCACAGGTCATGTGAGGTCACTGATGAGCAGCATCACGTGTTAAACCTTCACATGTTTTTACCATGAAGACGACCAGCGAGTGATTAACACCTGAGACACACCTGAGACAGTCCTACATCAGCCCTTCACACTGAGACTCACATCACAGCTGGTTTCACAACTTTATGGGAGAAAAGAAGCACTTTTCCAGCATCGACATCAATAACTTAGTTGACTTTCTGTTCTGTCTGGAAATTATGCAAAATATCAGCTTCATAAAATGAAATTAATAACATAGAATTTAATTTTTTCCAATAATTGGATGCCAGAAGGTAAAAAGACTTTTATATTTCATGTCATATTTTAATCATTTACATTCCGTCACCACTAATCAGCTCAGACTGCTGCTCTGAGTTTTATTAAAACTGTAAAACTTTATTCTCTAATTAAATTTAAGTTAAAGGGATCCTGAAATGCAAACTCTAGAAATGTTAAGTCAGAAACCATAAGAGAATATTATTTTAAAAAATAGAAAAAGCAAATTAAATATTTTTAAAAACTTCACTCTGAAGAAAAATCTAAATAATTAAAATATGTGTTAATAATTGTAATTAATAATGTTGTTTATATGATCATGTAGTATGTTAAAATGTAAAAATAAAAATAATTTTGTTTAACTTATTTTTTGCAGAGTTTATGAAACATATATGTATATCCAAGTTAAGCATATTTTTTTAAATTAAAAAGCAATAATGTAAATATATGTATGTTTGTATTTATGTGTCTGTGAATGTACATGTATGTGCGTCTGTATTTACATGTTTGTAGATTTGTATATGTGTGTTTGTATTGTGGGACCAGCTGTAGATCTTTTACTTCCTCTAGAATCTGTCAGAGTTTACGGTGAAATCAGTCTACGTCGTGTTTTATTCAGGGTTCAGGTTTTGTTGTTGCTGAGAGAGAGACAAACTAAACATCAGCAGTCTGTAAATAGATGAATCAACAATGGTTAATTATCTTGTTTACCTCACAGTCGACCACAGTCTGCAGTTAGCTGATTGCTTCATTTATTTCTTCACACAATGGAATGAAAAAAACATGTTTTGAAACTCAAGTGTGAGTCTAAAGACCAGCAGAATGAAGAAACCTCAAAAACAACCCAGTGGAGGTGGCTAAACATCTGGAGCACTCCATCCAGCTGGGAGGTCCACATGAAGTCTCTGGAAGGATTTTATATCTCATCTGGCCTGGAAACACCTCAGGACCCTCCAGGAGGAAACTGGAAAACACTGCTGGGGAGAAGAACGTCTGAACTGAGACTGAGAAGCTGAAAAAGAATGAAAACAGTCTTTAAAGGATTCTGAGATGTTTGTGGACCAACACTCTGGATAAACCCTGAACAGATAAACACTGTTTAACCTGCAGAGCTGTTTACTTCATCATGAAGGAGCCTTAATCTGGTTTATGTTGACATCAGCTGTGCAGCGTGAGACAGACTGAAGGTGGAAGTCTGTAAAACCCAAAACATTTTGCAACCAAACACAGTATTTCTCCACAGATCAGGATTCCACATGTCTGGGTTCAGCTTCTTTCCACATCGCTGCAATAACTGATTATGTAAGAAGATCTATCTCCCAGTTGTATCTACTGGTCAACAAATTCAGTTTTTTTAAACCTTTAAACATCACAAATCTTCTTAGAATTCAGTCAATGCAGCCAGAATTAGAGACACAACTTCTCCTGAAGGTTTGAATCTGCTTTCCTGGATGGAAACGACTGTTTAGACTGAAGGGAAATAACAGGAAGTACTGAGTCTCTGCTGAACATCACATCTGCTGACGAGCTTCTCAACATGAACAGGATTCAGAGTTTACATCAGAGCTCCATGTTTATATTCCACAAGTTCCACAGCTTCCAGTATGAAAACATTCTGAAACAAGCTGGAGGTCAAAGGTAGAAAACTGATGTTCTTCCTTTTATTTTGAAAGTCCCTCCACAGCCTGGACACTGAGAATAAAAGCAGAAGAGTTGATTTTAACTCTTTAACTGCTGTTTTCTGTTAAAAAGATGTGCAGCATAATAAACTTTGAACCCTTAAATATCTAAAAACCCACCAGCAGGTTTTAAATGAGTGTTAAATGTTTTATACATCGCCAAAAAAAATCATTGATCAGAACCAGAAACAACCAATCATGAATCATTCAGTTCCATCAGGAAAATTAGCCACATTTACACTAAAAATCATGATATTTCAGCAAAAAGCGCTTGATTCCAAATCTCTCTGTTAAAAAACTGCCCTAAATGTACTGTTTGTATGAATAAATAAAGTCAGCACGGCTCAGGAACAGAGAACAGAGGAGGAAGTAGTTGGAGATCCATCCAGCATGGAGAAACATCTTTCTACTGATGATGAACAGAGTAGAGAAGAAACATGGAGATAGAGAAAAATCTACAGGATGAGGAGATAAAGCTGCAACCAAAACAAGAAAAAAGAGACACAAAAACGAGACGCAAAGCAACAGAAAAGAGACAAAACTGTCCCAGAAAGACCTGAAATGGGACAAATGTCACAGAAAACAACAAAAACAAAAATAGAACAAAGTTGACGAGTTGTTGAGACATTCAGCATGATTCTGTCTCCTCCCTCATGTTGTTCTGCTTCTAAAAATGAACCACAGTGAGTTAAAGTGGGACAGACTGTGGCCTTTATCCTTGTGATTGAGGAAAACTCGTGAAATCACCACATGGAGACATCAGCTGATGATCAGTTTTTAGCATGAGACAACAGTTTATAGAAACAGGAAGGAAAAATGGATTTAAAGGTCTTACATCAGGGGTGTCAAACTCAGTTCCTGGAGGGCCACTATCCTGCATGTTTTAGATGTTTCCCTCTTCCAACACACCTGATTCAAATGATCAGCTTATCATCAAGCTCAGCAGAAGCCTGGTAACGAGCCTGATCATTTGAATCAGGTGTGTTGGAAGAGGGAAACATCTAAAACATGCAGGATAGTGGCCCTCCAGGAATGGAGTTTGACACTCCTGTCTTACATCCTTAGTCACTGTTTACATCAGTTTCTGTAACTTCCTGAAACTGAAACATCAGCATGATAGAAGGTCAGATGCATTAGATTAGATTAGACTAAATTAGATTAGATTGAACAAATTGCAGTTGATGTTCCAACCAGAGCAGCAGTAGCAGCAGTGCAGTGTTAGATGTGTAGTTAACAGCTTTAAGGCAGTGTGAATGTGCTGAGATACATGTACAGTATGAACATGTTTAGGATGTAAACAGAATAAGATTTAGGTAATTTAAGTGTGTTAGATGGATAAATGTGGATATAAAGACAGGATGCAGCTGGTCAGAAGGTTTTTTAACGGTGCACCTGGTTTCTGATGTGGTTGTAAATGTTTTTGTCTAGAACAACGATGTCTCATCTCTTCTGTCTACATTCATCTGTTTCCAGGTGGTTTATGAGGCAGAACTTGTCTTTCAGCTTTCCCCTTGTTCTGCTCTACCTCCTGGTTCATCCATCATTATCTGCACAGCAGCTGCTCTTCTGTTTTCCTTTAACGCCTCCTCACACCTGTCTCTGACGTCAACCTGAGCCACATCATTATAATAACCATCTAGACCTCCATGAACTCCAGGTTCTGGTTCCTACCAATGAGACAACGTCAACATTTAGTCTAAATATCTAAAAACTGGAACTTTGTCTGGTCCAACTTTAACCCATCAGATTCTACTGATGTTAGAGCCTCAACAGTTGGAGAAATGTGGACCAAAGACTGTATTTTAGTAGAAACATGGATCCATCCATAGATATACACTGACAGGGACTTTATGGAGACACTAGACTGCATTTTTTAGGGTAAAAATAAAAATTCTCCACTCTGAAAATATCTAAAATTCTCAAAAATCGGCCAAAATATTTTCCAGAACTTACCTTTGGGTCCCAGATACCAAATAAATAAAGTCTGATGTCTGAAAGGACCCAGACTGAACCACTAGAGCTCCTTAATGCTGACTTCAGTCCTGTTTTTGCAAAAAATTTCCTTTTCTTTGTGTCTGAACTCACTTTGAAGCCTCCTGATCACCTTCAGAGCAACAATATCTGGTTGACGTCCTCTGAGATCAACAGGAAGACAAAGAAAGTCTCTGAAGTCAGAAAAATAAAGCTCCTAACTGGAACCAAAAACAGTTCTTGGCAGTGACACCACTTAAAAACAAAAACGTTACTTTAGTTCTACAAAGACCTTTTAGCAAGACATTCCTTCAAGAATTGTTTCTGTAAATGGTTCTTTAAAGATCACCAAAGTCTCCCAAGAACCGTTTAAAAATGGTTTCTTTGGGTACGATAAATGGTGCTCCAGACAACTTTATCCAGATAGTTCCTACTGAGTCATTATTTCATTTATCTTAATTTTTTGCATTATTACAGACAAAATTTGATTCTTTTTTTGACACATTTGTTATATCAGTCAGATGAAGTCATAATTGAAAAACTTTGTCATTTAGGAATTTTTAGTTAGCAAATTTAGATTATATATGGACAGAATCTGAGTCATTTAGGACAAAGTTTGATTACTTTTGACAAATTTTGAGCCACTTTGGACAATTCTTGTGTCACAGTGGACACTAGTTTTATGTTTTAAGGTCTTTTTTTGGGTCATTATCGTCAGAATTTGACACGTTTGTCATTTAAGTCGAATTTCTGTCAAAAACGGAAGATGCAGGTTCTTGTTGTGAACTCTTGTCTAATTTCCAGTGTCCATCTGGTCCTCTGCAGACCCTGTAGCGCCTCCTGCTGTCCAAACACTGAATGTGAGCTCTGACAGCTGCTATCTGCTGTGTGCTGTGGACAAAGCTGCAGAGATCACACTGTGGTGGTACAAAGACCAGGAGGTGGTGGACCAGAGCAGATCTGCTGGACCTCTGCCTCTCACTGTGACCAAGCAGGACCTCAGATCCTCTTACAGATGTGTGGCTGGAAACCCTGCAGAGAACAAGACTCTTCTAGTGGACGTTAAGACATTTTGTCCTCAAATCGACAGCGGCTCAGACGACAACCAAAGACATCGTAAGATCAGTTCTAACTCTGATTTTTATCACTAAAACATTTTTTGGTGTGTTTGCTTGATATGCAAGTTTTGTTTGATAGGTTGGATTATTGGAGTCGTCGTTGGATGTGTTGCACTTCTTGCAGTCGCTGCATTTTTAATCTGGTGGAAGTGCTTCAAGACAAAGGAGTGGACATCCGCAGAAAGACAAGGCAGGTGATTGTTTTGTTGTTTTACTTCCACTGCTTGACAACAGATTTTTATGTTTCATGTTTTTACCACTGTCAGAAACAAAAAGGAGCAAAGTCAGAGGGTAATTATCCAAGAAAAACTGAGAAAAATAAACTTTTTTAATTTGGGTGATCCTCATCACAACAGACGCTGCTGCTGCTGCTTCATGGCTGAACGACTGATCAGATCTGACTTTTGTGCTGATCTGGTGATTCTGGGTTGTCAGAGAGAGAGAACAGTAAACTTTCTCTGCAGTGTTCTTCTGGTGTAAAAGATAATTTCCCATAACTTGATATGCGTCAGATAGGATCTGTTTATGTCATCTGATCCGCTGTAATCAGATCAGTGAACTGAAGGTGATTTCCACGTTACTTAGAGCGGACAGACGTGTTCAGGTTCATTGTTCTGCTGACAAAAGGATATTTGAGAGTTTAATGCCTCTGGTTTTCTCAGGTGTTTTCCAAAGATCTCCATTTCAGACATGAAAATAGTTTTTGTTTTCTCAGGTATTCACCACATCGTCATTTCTTATTCAAGCAAAACAGGAAATCCATTTTAAAGAATTACACGTATGAAGACTCTAAAGAGTGAAATCTGCAGCTTTTGTCATCACATTCTAGTACAGATAGAAATAACAAACCAGATACATGGATTTACCCATTTTTACTTTGTCCTATGTTCATTTATCCATCCATTTTTTCCCACTTCTCCGGGGTTGTGTAATGGAGGCAGAAGATAAAGCAGGTCATTCTAGACGTCCCTCCCCCTGGTAATGCTTTCCATGCTTTCCATTTCCTTCTGGAGGATCCTGAGGCATTCCCTGGCCAGATGAGATATGAGAGTCTTTGGGTGGACCCTGGGTTCTTCTCCCAGGTGTACATACTAGGAAACTAGGAAGAAGGCTCCATGTACTAAACTTTCCTGGGGAGGCTGAGTGGTGTGCAGTCCCCCTATTTTTAAAAATGAACCACCTCCCTGGTCTGCTACTCTACAGGTATCATACTCGATGTCCACACAAAAATGAAGAGACTTGTCGGTCAAAGAGTCCAATAATGTTCAGAGCCTTCAGCTTCTTGGGGCGAATCTCATGCACACCTGGCACTTTGCCATGGAAGAGTTTCTTAACTACCTCGGCAACTTCTACCACAAGTACAGACGGATATTCCCCAGATTCTTCCGGCTCTGCTCCTCAGCAGAGGACGTGTTGACCGAGTTGAATAGTTCTTCGCAGAGCTCTTTCCACCACTCAACAGTGTTCCCAGGTTGGCTATACACAGCCTGGACCAAGCCCTGCCTTCTCTTCCTGACATGTTTGCCAGAACCTCCTTGAGACCAACCAAAAGTCCTTTTCTGTACCTTCTCCAAACTGATCCCACATCTGAATTTTTGCTTCCACCACTGCCACAGCTGGTGCCGTTTTGGCCAACCAGTACCTGTCTGCTGCTTCAAGAGATCCCCAATCCAGATACTCCTACAAGACTTCCTTAATCAGCCTGATGGTGTATCAATGTTGTGTGATGCGTCTAGTGTGTAGCTTGCTTTCAGCTCCACCGTTGGCTAGCTAGCTCAGCTTAGTGAAAAGGAGAGCCGAGTGCGTAAGTCTCTCTCTGCCAGTATGTAGCCTCTCCACAACAAGTCCTATGTAGTGCCTCCCCGTGGCGATACATGGAAACTGGATACCATTCGGCTCCAGGCTAAACTACAGGGGCGATGGGTAGACGGGGCTCATTAGCTTTCGATAGCCGCTCATCTAGGAGAAGGAAAACTCTGATTCTAACACCCGGTTTGGTGAATAACCGTTAGCCATTCGAGGCAATCCACCCTGGTCCTCCAGGTTGGGTTTGGGAGTAAGGCCAGCTATCTCACCACAGAAAACACGCCCAGCTACAGAAACACCAACGAGAGACCAAGAGATTCCGTATCTGGATGTGGAAGGTTCTTCACTCTGAAGAAGGATGACGTCAAGTGGTGAAAGTCAAGGAAGTTCGGAAGCCACACGACAGAACTGCCTCTCCCTATCCAGAAACACCACCATTGGAACATGGAACGTAAGGACTATGTACCAAAGTGGAAAGGCTGCACAGATAGCAGCAGAAATGAAAGCTTATAACATCATACTGCTTGGAATCAGTGAAAGTAGATGGACTCAATCTGGATAGAAAAGACTGATAAGTGGAGAAATGATTTTCGCATCCATCAGCAGGTTTTCAGGTAACCTCCACAACAGGCACCAGTGAAATTCTGGCCACTGCTCCTATCAGCTTCTTCTGCAATGAAGGCTTTGAACATGGCCCACTCAGATTCCATGTCTCCAACCTCCCCGGGCTACAGGAGAAACTCCAGACGTTCCCAGCTCACCCTCACCAGCAGCCTTCCATCAGATCCAACTCAACTCTGCTCCTCTCTTAACCTGAGTGTTCGAGACATTCAGCCACAGGTCCGATGACACGACTTCAAAGCTGATCAAGACTGTGGCCTAAAGTGCTCTGGTACCAAGTACATTAATGAGCTATCTTATGCTTGAACATGGCCATATTGATGACTAACGCAGAAGTCCAATAACAAAGCACCACTCGGGTTCAGAACAGGCAGGTGGTTCTTCCATATCAACCCCCTCCAGGTTTCTTCATTGTTGCATATGTGAATGTTGAAGTTCTTGAGGAGAACGATGAGTTCCCCTTGCAGACCCTTTCCAGGACACCACCAGAGACTCCAAGAAGGCCGGGTCCTCTGAGCGGCTGTTCGTTGCAACAACAGTCAGAGTTTTCCCTCCATGACGCCCACTTGCAGAGAGGCGACCTTCTGGTTGTCCAAGGAGAACTCCAACAAAGCAATGCTCAGTTGGGATCTTGTGAGTATCCAGCAGCTCTCACTCTGGGCAACTCTGGAAAAGAAGGTGAGCCCAATTCCTCTCCAGGAGTTCGGTTCCAGAATGGTATCTAGTCAGCACCGTTCCACCTCCTGCAGCACATCAGGTTCCATCCACATCGCTGCATTTATTCTATGCCTCCAGATGGCTGCACGCCTTAATGTCCACTCCTGTCCACTGCCCAGTTGACAGAGTAACTAAACCCAGTTTCCAGCCCTGTGGGTAGTGGGTCCACTGGGCGGTGGTCCAACATGTTGTCGTTTCAGGCTGTGTCTGTCTGAGCCCCACAGGGCAAAGCTCAGACACCAGACACTCGAGCTCCCCTCTTGGGCCTGGTTCCAGGTGGGAGCCCCGGTCCCTCTACTCCAGGTGAGGTCGTTTGGTAGTCAGTTCTGGACACTTTTGAACACTTTTGAAACCTTAGACAGGTTTTATGCCTATTTGTGATACAGTTTGAGTCATTTTGGAAACGTTTTAAGTCATTTTGTATTCATTCATGTCATTTTCAACAAAATTTCAAGTTTTTTTCCACAAGTTTATTTAATTTTGGACACTATTTCATTTTGGTCAAATTAATATTTTGAACATTTTTTGAGTCTGAAATAAACCAGAATGACCCTTCAAGTTTACTTCAGATCAGTTTCGTAAATGCAGGCCTTCTTGCGGTCCATGCAGCTGCTGATGATGATGATGAAGGTAAAGACTGTTCTAGAGAGTAGAAAACAGGATGCAGGGAGGGAAAGAGGCACTGAGGCCATTTCAGACCGACAGGAACAGAAATCGTATCTGGACAAATGACCAGAGCAGTGGCAGAGGGAGGAAATGATGGGATGCTGACCAGCTGATTTCCCAGAACCATACCGGACTTTCCAGGCAAATATTGACCTCTCAGGAAACAGATGGTGTTGTGAGTATAACCTTTGAAATCACACTTTGTCTTCAACAAGTCAGATGGACGTAGTGGAAACAAATCAGCACATTATCTGTAGATGAACTGAATGTTCCACAGAGCTCTGAGTGACTATCTGCAGACTCAATAACCTAAATGAATTCTAAATCAGCAGTAAATTCTGTTATTTGATTCGAAAATGAACCAAATTAAAGCTTGAAATTGTGCTATTTCAGCTACATTCACTTTGTTCTACAAGTCTAGCTCAAAAATTTGCCAAAATGATAAATCAGTTGCACCAGAGTCCTGATTCTCCATGATGGACTCAGCTGTGACCAACAGAGAAAAACTGAACAGGAGATCAATAATGCAGCAAAGAGGAAGTTTGCAGAGGAACACAGAGCTTCTTGTTTGGCGTTGACATTTAACTGTTCATCATTTATCAGGTTCCAGCTTCCCTAATTCCAGTCTACCTGTGTAACTGTGATATGTGTGGGAGTCATTAGATACCTTTGTTGTCATGACGCTAACTGAAGTGTTTGCTGCATTAAGTTACCATAGAGACATTTGTGCATGAGCAGAGTTTCCCAGGGAAGTGTTTTACTGCTGGCTAATACTTAACAGTTTCAGCCTCAGATCAGATGGTAACAGGATATTAAACTGGAGCTTATCCTCTATACGCCTGTATCTCGTTTTTGCAGCTAAATACATATTTTTTATGGTTTGAAAAGTCACAAGAGGAAACACTTTTATTTTTAAGGTGAAAAAGTTGTCTTGTAAATGTAAGTTGACTGAGAAAGGCTCTCTGGAGTAAGAAAGGATGAATTGTAGGAGTCTGAATGTGGTGCAGCTTAAAGTAGATCTTAGTAAGAACTGACCACATGATGAAGGTATCAGACAAACAAGTATCTCAGTAGAGCATCTCAGGATGTGGGGTGATTGATCTGGTGCAGCTCTACAATAATGTTAATTGTATTTATTTCTTTAATCGACTGCAGTGTGATTGTTGTCTTCTGTCCTGTGGAGTTCCTCAGGGCTCCATCCTGGGACCTTTTCTATTCACTTTCTACTGCTCATGCTCTATTCATTGGTTCTCTTGCCATGATAATAACTTTTATGTTCTAATTTGACAGTTATCTGAAGTTGTTCACTCTGACGTGTTTCCGTGCGTCATGCTTACTTTCCCTGCAGCTCTTCAAAGAAACCACATTTTTAGAAGAATCATTTCAAACTGTGGGTTTAGAGTCTGACTAAAGGAAATTACAGAAGTTAGTCACTTGGAATGTCTTTGTTCTGCCACAAAATCAAACATTTAAAATGATTCATGTAAAAATCAGATTCTTGTGGAGATCTGCTTGGAGCTCAGGCTGCACTGTTGGTCTAAACTTCGTTCACATTCTCTGAATCTTTACATCGGAGAGTTTGAGTACAGAATTAGGACGACCCATAGAGACACAGTTATGGAGAAAATAGCAGCTGGAATGAACCAGAATTCCCCTTTATCTGCCAAACTACACCCTTTCCTGTTCAAGCAGCTCAAACAAAGCATGCATTGTTTCCTCCTAATGTGGACTGTTAGAGAGTTCTGTTCTCTTGTTGACCCCAAGAAGCAGCACAGAGCTTTTAGAGCTGGTTGAGAACTTTGCTGAGCGACAAACAAAGACTCAAGTGTTCCTACAATTTCATTACGCTGACTCCTGGTCAGATTCTGGACTGAACTCAGTCTATTTTTCATCGTGTTTAAGGGTTTTGGCCGACAGTATCTGTCCAGTTGAACCCTCAGCTCTTCAGAACAAAGCTGGTGCTGCTCTGGTTGAATGTTAGAACAGGAAGTCTGAATGTTTTAAATCTCTGGAACATTTTATTGATCCTTCTCGTCTGATTTGTTCTGATGAAGCTCTTTGTAATCCTGATTTGGAAATAATAATATTTGGCTTATTTATAAATTAATATTAACCTTAAAATTTGTGTCTTTGCAGATCCGGAGGGCACGAATCCAGACGTGGAGTACACTGAAGTAAACGTCTGTCCTGACAGACGCAGTCAGGTTGGTGATGTTTAGACTCTAAAGTAGAATTCTGTGGTAATGATGGTTCTACAGCAGAGATGTTTATTCATCTGTCCTCCCACAACATCAGTTCATCGAGTCTGCAGGGACTTTGTTGATGGAGCCACACCTCTGAACCAAACTACACCTTATCACTGGAAACTGTTATTTATTGTGAAAACAGAAGAAGCTTCACTCAGAAACACATGAAGGTTCAGATACAGGCAGTTCAAAGATAAGTGGAGAATGTGCTGCCCTTGGCTCTGAGTTCTGTCTGAATACCAGAAGCAGCCTGTATCAGGTTCCAGGACCTCCAGGGTGGAGATGATCTGAAGCTCCAGACGGATCAGTTCCTCCCTCTGGCTGCTTTCAGACGCTCCCTAATTCTGGTTCCACTCCCACTTAAATTCTTCTCTCCACTGCTTACTTTTGGTGTTTTTGCTTCTACAGGGAGGAAATTTACCGGATTCACCAGAACCTGTGGATCTCTCCAATCTGACAACAGTTTATGACAAACTGGAGGCTCATCGGATGGTGCCGACAGACTCTGATGGTCACGTTTGACAGCAGAAAACACATTTCTACCATTAATGTGCAGCTGACTGAAACCAAAGATGAAGGAAAATGTACAGATCATTATCAACCTGTACTATTGGCAGTTAAACAAAAGTACAACCGTCCTGTACACATTTCAATATTTGCTATTTATTGCATTGCTGTGATTGTATTCACTTCTTGCACTGCTTTGTTACTGTCCATTGTTACATTTCATCTGTTCTCAGAGCATCTCCACATTTCCTCCTTCATGTTAATAAAGATGCTCTGCATAGAGATGTGGTGTTTACTGTCTCCTGTGGTTCAGACATTCCTTCCTCATTGAGTAACACATTCTCTAGATGCTGCATCACTGCTGACAGTAAGTCCTTGTAGAGAAATAGAGTGGTTTCAGGCTCCAAGACCTTCACAGCAGAACCCTTAAGGTCTGGACGTTTCTGGAATCTGGAGGCCGAGTCAACACCTTGAACTCTTGGTCATGTTCCTCTAACCATCAGTAGATCCATCAGGAAATGAAGCTGCCATGAAGATGGGCACGGTCAAAGGAACGTCCACATGAATGCAGGACTCCATCTTCCCCAGCAGAACATCACCTCCTTCCATCCTGCTGCATCTCCTCTGCAAGGAAACACACCTGAGATGTTCTGTGATGTTCTGATCAGCAGCTGGGAGGTTTTCAGCAGCTCTTCTGTGGGATCAGACCTCCTGCATGAGGGATCCTTTGGTGTCCATGTCTCTGGTTCTCCTCTGGACACTTTTAATAACCGCTGTAGAACTCCTGCTGTTCTGGAGATGTTCTGATCCAGTTTGTTAAAGTCTCTCAGATCTTCCAGAACTGAGCCTTTATGAGGAGATGATCATTCAGCTGGTTTAATGTTGTGGACCATCCATTAATCTAAACTCTGGGCTAAACTTCAGATTCAGAAAAATCCTATAAAAATATCAGCATTCTCTCATATTTTTGTATATCAGAATCCTAGAGGATCATTAGAAGTCGGTGATAAGACTGAAGAGTCCAACATGACAGCAATAAAAGAACTAGAGAAGCTGAAACTTCTCCAACATTTCTGGGAGTTGGGCGTCGTCACAGCTGCAAACCAAGAACTACGTCAGTAATGTTTCAGGCTGCTGTAAGTCTGGGTGTTTCCTCTATAAAATGTGGGTTTAAACTAAACGTTCCACTGAAACCTTCAAGTTTATTCCATCTGATTCAGAAGCTGCTCGTCTTTTCAACTTTAGGGACCAGAAATGGAAATAATCATCTTTTCTACATTCTGGTGGATCTTTAAGCACCACTTTGTTCCTTTTCTGCATCAAGTTATGATGGAAAACTTTTTATTTATGCAGTGTATCTCTGCAGGATTCACATTTAAACACAAGTTCTCGTCTTCGTTCAGGTTTTTTACTGTAGAGGACAAAAGAACTCCATATTTGTACCATAATCAGTACAGTTTGGACGATGTGTGGAGAATAACAAGTGAAAAGTACAGTTGTTTTTACCTTTACATGGTTGCTCAGTGGCCTGATGAGCACATTTAAACTGAATCTAAAGTCTTGAACTGATGGGTTTTATGATCAGTGGATTGCTAAAAGTCACACAGATGTAGCTTTGGAAAGTCGATCCGACGGTCAGAAAGTTCATGATTGTTTCTCGAATCCTGAAAATAAATTTTATACGGGTTTGATTAAGAAATGAGCGGCAGGAACTGGAAGTGACATTTCTGGAGTTACTCAGAGACCAAACAGAGAAACCAAACAGGAGGACGACTCTTCAGTGATCTAATTCCTCCTCAGGTAATGTTTTGTTTTCAATGACGTCCTCGTGTTATAAATGACCTCAATCTACCACATGCTGTTCCTGTTTTTAGGTGACATTAAACACTCTTTGTCTGCTTCTTATCTGCAGGCCGGTTGGTTTATTATCTCATCCTGCAGGTGTCAGTGATGTGTGCTGTAAAAATAGAAGGAAGAAAAACACTGCAGACAAAGAGGGCTTGTAACTGAGTCCTGAACTCTAGTTTCCCTCACAGGGTTTCATTTAAACTGGTTCTTCTGGGTTTAATGTATTCATAGTGCATATTTTAAAACTAGAATCATCGTCTTTGTCAAACAGTTTACATCCATGTTTGTGCTGATCTGACTTTTGGTTCTAAAATATCATCACTTCATCATTTTTATCTTCTCAGACGTTTGTGTGAATTTCCTGCTTTATTTTGAAAAGATCCCACCCTCATGCTGTGTTGTTTAACTTCCTCCTGTTGTCTGTTTTTCCCTCTTTTTTTATTTCCCTAATTTGTTTCATCTGCTTCTAGTCCCATCAGTCTGTCTTTATTCAGTCCTGCTTCTTCATTAGGGTCCAAGCACCGACAGTGCTGAGAAACCGTAGGGTTTATTTACTATTATCAGATGAAAAAGTCAATTACGGCCACGCCCTACACTCAACAGGAAGTCGGCCATCTTGAATTAGTTGTAAATTTTTTCTGATTAATAACTCATCGGAGGTAAGTCTGAGAGACCTCAAAGTTGGCCGGTATGTGCAACAGACCTTTCTGATCAAAGTTGTCAAAGGGCGTGACCATGGCGGGCCATGGGCAAAAAATTCAATCCAGGCTGATCTCGAGTCTCCGTAAAGTTCCTGTAAGTGTATATCTGGATCCATATTTCTACTAAAGTATAGTCTTTGGTGGCATTTCACGAGGAGATAACTTGAGTTTTGCCCGATATTATTTGAAATTTGTCCAAGATTACACAAAAAATGCCCAAAATAAGTCAGAGACGATCCTTAAATGACTTAAAATGTGACTAAAGTTAATTAAAATCCGTCCACAATGACTCATAAATTGTCCAAAAATCCTCAAATTTTGTTCAAATTGACATAAAAATGTCCTAAAATGACTCCAAATTGTCCAAATTCACAATAATGAAAAATTATTGGCTACTAAAAATGGAAAAAGTGTAAATTTTTCAATCCAGGCTGGTCTAGTGTCTCCATAAAGTTCCTGTAAGCATATATCTATGGATGGATCCATATTTCTACTAAAATTCAGTCTTTGGTCCACATTTCTCCAACTGTTGAGGCTCTAACATCAGTAGAATCTGATGTGTTAAAGTTTGACCAGACAAGGCTCTGGTTTTTACGTATTTTGACTTGAAATCTGTTTAAAATTACTCAAAAATGATCCATAATGACCCAGAATTGTTCAAAATTATGTGAAACTTGTCCAAAATGATTAAAACTTTGTCCAAAATAAGATAAAAAAAACCCTGGTCAGAATGACTCAAAATTGCCAAAAGTGAAAAAAAGTCCAAACATCATGGACAGAGTTGTTAATTCAGGTGTGTTGCTTTTTCAGCAGGTAGATCAGAACATAATACGAAGAAGAATGTTTCACATCGTTCCAATTGTCCGCCAGTCTTTCCTTCCTTAACCCTTTCCTCAGGTTATTTCAGGACCAGCTCTCCGTTTAAAGGGTCAGATTCTATCTGCCTATTAGAATTTACCTAACAGGATTCAGTAGAATAATTAAGCTGGTGTCGAGGAATACTCGCCTAGGTCCTAACTGTCTTCTTCCAAACGTCTTACCCCTCTTACTCCAATAAATACTCTCTTACTAAGCAGCCCTCCTAAGTAGTAGAATTGATTTATTGATCAGGTTTGTTAACGACAGCTTTCCTCTTATAACTGTTGCACTTGTTGATATTCCTAGGTTCGTTTTAGAGGTTTGGAAAACTAACCTCAGGGGTAATGTTTAAATAACTAGTTGGATTAAAGTAACCTTTAAGAACCATTAGATTTAATGCACACAATCAACTTAACTTTTTACTACTATGCAGAATAGGTGAATCATAATAATCCCATAAGACTTCTCTTTAAATGCAAAATGGCGTTTTATTAAGCAAAATTAGCAGGGGCACAACATTAATTCATGATTAAACAATTAATTATTTCTGATTACTTAAAATTAAACTAAATTAAACTAAACTGAGCGTACCTTACAAACTTCTCTAATTTGTAAATTTGGAGAGAGAGGACGGACAGCCAGGCCTTAGCTGCCACGCCCGGTGTCTCGTTGAACTCCTCCGTAGATCAGCAGACTCGGTACGAAGTCTTTTTTGTGGGCAGAGGGTGTTCTTCCTGGGCAGGGGGAGTGGAGAGGTCCCGATAGCCAATCGTTGGTCTGGCAGTTATCTTTAGTAGCAGCTGGAACACAAGTGCGGGCGTCTCAGCTGTCTTCTAGGCTGGTGGCTGTGGAAAGTCCCCGGCTGAATCCCAAACCGCCCCCTACACACTATCCCTACACACTATCCCTACACACTATCCCTACACACTACCCCTCCGTTTGCGCGTTCCCGCGGAGGGTCCTCCATATTAAGGGCCGTCCCAAACCGCGTAGTGCGGAGGGAGAGTGGACTGTTCAGCCCTTAAATAGCGAGTCTGCATTGATGCTCACTCTGGACAACTTTTTCAGGAAGTGCAACGTCGAAATGGAGGAGGAAACAACATATTGATGTGAGTTCCACATGCGTCCGTTATTTCTCCCACGCCTTTTTCACACTGACAGAACATCACAAAAAGAGTGGTGGAAAAAGATAAATCAAAAGAAACAAATCTTCTTCTCTGCTGACGTTTCATTTAACTGTGCATCCCCTGACACCTTAAAATTTGAACACAACTGACAGAATTCATTTATTCATTTAGTCATTTGTTGGATTTGAAATGCCAGATAATAGGATTGGAAAACATGTGAGTGAAAAAAAAGTGGGATGCTTTCGTCTTCTGGAAGCAGCAGCGATCCTTGTTAGTTGCAACCTGTGCCACAGCGCTACAGCCATGACAGTAGGCGTCTTTGTGTTACCATGGCGATGACGTCTTCCATTTTCCAGTGAGACGACAGGGCGTCCCATTCCTGACGATCGTATTTATACCCTCCCCCTTCAATAATAGGTGCCCTCCACAGCTGCGAGTGTGACTTCTTTTGGAGTGACACTCGGTAGTGGAGGGGGAGTGTGTAGGGGGCGGTTTGGGATTCAGCCCCTGACTCTCCAGGCTGTGGTGGGTCACTGGGTCCTCCAGCCCCTGGAGTGGAGCAGTCCTCTGCTGCTGCCTCCTGTGCCTCTCTGGATGTCGTAGGTGCTTTCTTCTCTTCATCTCTTTAGGATAACTGCTGCAGACCTCTCAGGACTCTCCGTCTGACAGAGTGTGGTCTTCGCAACAACGTCAGGAAAAGACTTTGTCTCCAACAATGTTCTCAGCGAACTCTGCAGCCTAAGTCCTGCGTTGTCTCCATGTCTCTTGGGCAAAAGATCCGGTGTCGACTCCTCAGGACTTTGGCAGCTCCGGCGAGCAGCATCTCCCCCCCCCCCTGGGGGAGAGAACTCTGAATTCAGTGTCTTTGACTCTCTCTTTTATAGTCTCATCCTGACACACATCTCTACCTCGGTACGCCCGTTGACTCATAGATTTAGACACCGTCTAACTCTTGTAATCACATACATCAGTTACACAGAAATCATGTTTTGCAGCAAATACACAGCATCCACATTCTGATGTTAACACACACATTGCTTGAGACATGTTGCCATGACCATATTTGGTCATAGGCCTGGGTTCTGCAGGCACACAGCAGCAGTCCCCAACTTCTGCTTTTCTCTTTCCTGTCTGCATACAGCTCAGAACAGCACAGACTACTTCAATTCAAAACTCATTTAGTTACACTGAACCACTTCTTTAAATCATTCTTCTCAGTCTTAAACTTATAATAATCATTTTAATCATCTTCTTCCATCAATCAACAATTTAAAATATATTTTAGCAAGCATAATCATGTGGTTCACTTATAATGTTTCTCATTTTAACTTTTCATTGGTCTGCTTAAAGCTTTTATTTTGGTAGTGGCTGCTCCTGGGATCTCAAATAACTAGGCCCCACTTGACACAATAGATTCAGACTCGTAGCTTTACGTCATGTTGCAAACAGACAAATAAATAAAAGCCTCTGGAAGTATTTAAAACTCCAAACTCCACCCAAGAATGTAAAACATGAGAACCACTCCTCCACTGAAGAATAACAAACAGCTTGTAAAAGGATAGATTTGCTCTATTTGTGTTATAATAAAGTGGAAAATACATTTTTAGTCAAACACACAGATCTTTAAAGTGTCTGTTTGTGCACATTTGTTTTCATTTAGCCTTTTAAAGTCTTCCACGGCAGAGAATGAAGCCTCACAGATGTCTGGTTTCAGGAAGTTCCATCCAGGAATCATCCATCAGTTAAACCTCCAACTGGACTGAAGTTCTGCTTCCATCAGGAGTTTCTACAGCTTGTCGCTCAGCAGCCTCCAGTCTGTTGGTGTCTTCTGCCCCCTAGTGGTGCTGTTTGATCACTGCTTCCATCCTCTGGTGTTTCAGCTTCATCCTGTCTTCAGGTGACTCATCAGCTTCTTCTTTAGAGGCAAACATGACTAAAATCAAGTGTTTTGTTTGGAAATTTATGACAGAAATCAAACAATGAGGCGCTTCTTGGTAAAGTGGAAAAGTGAAGAGAGGTTTAAGGCTGGCTAACGTTACCTACAAGGTCTAATAATGTTTGAAAGGTAACTTAAATGTTCAAAGAAAGTTTTTCGGATATTTATCATTTCAAATAGAAAGACAGAACGTTTAAACATTGACGAGATGCTCAAAAAACAAGAACGTTCTTTTGTTTTGTTGTTGTTCTCTTTGTTTATGTAAAGCGACCTTGGGTTTGTGAAAGGCGCTATATAAATTGAACATATTATGATTATTATTATTACTGTAGACCTTGGAGGCTGGTCTGATGGTATATTCCACCCAGAATCCTTGAACTGGACTCAGGTTTTCATGTTGAAGTGCAGAACAAAAACATAAGTGAAGAGTATACGGGGTTACAGACAGACATGCCAAATAAGAAACATGCTCTCTCATAATTATCGTCATTATGATTATTTTTGTATCCACTGGAAACCATACAGTCATCTAGTGTAGTCCTACAGCAGGGGTGTCAAACTCAGTTCCTGGAGGGCCACTATCCTGCATGTTTTAGATGCTTCCCTTTTCCAACACACCTGATTCAAATGATCAGCTTATCATGATGCTCAGCAGAAGCCTGATAACGAGCCTGATCATTTGAATCAGCTGTGTTGGAAGAGGGAAACATCTAAAACATGCAGGATAGTGGCCCTCCAGGAATGGATCTTGACACCCCTGTCCTACAGGAAGGTTCATGACCAATCATGTCCAAAATAATCATGAACCATCAACCACCGTCTCTAATGCGCTTCATGTGATTGACCACTAGAGGTCCTACTCCACCACTGTACGCATCTGCAGAGCTAAACACAGTTGAACTGGAACAGGATGAATCACCAGTTCTTCACATTTTAAGAACTAAAAATACTCACGTGGACCATTAAAGCATTTTTGTTCACGCTGGGATGTCCAGCTCTCAGAGTGATGCGTCTGCTCCCTCTAAATAAGACAAACATGGTTACACAGTAGGTGGTGCGGAGTTTAGGACAGAGAAATGAAGTCAAGTCGCCACGAGTTATGACTGTGATTTCCGGTTCACCGGTAGCTTCTAAATGGGAAGAAGGTTTTTGTTGTTGTTGTTTAAACCTTAAAATTAGAAAAAAAACTCAGCGTTTTTCCTCTTTCTAGACTTTAATTTTTAAACGAAACACCCCAAAACAATTATGTTTTTTTCTCATTTTATTTTGAAACGGAAAAATGAGCGAGCAAACCCACATGGATAACACACGGGTTGTTTTTCCCTTCATAGCAGAATAATAGTGAGGCCAAGGAGAACGTTCTGTATCCAAAGGTACACAAAAACACAAACCAGACTAACCAGAGGAGAAAGTTTAGATTTCTGAGTGTGTTGTTTGTTCTGCAGGGATTTGGTCATAAATTTGCTTTTTTGCTGTTGTTTGTTGCAGGTGAAGCTGACCTGGGGAGGACAAATAAACATAGAAAATACAGGAAAATCTACAGCAGTTTATTTGGAATTTTCAAACTAACGTCAGCCTCCAAAAGAAAGAAAAAATGACAAAAACACTGTGAATCAGAAGGAATCAGAGCTGCACTGTGCTGCCTTCTGAACCGACCAATAAGAGCCTCTCATTCCAGTTTAAACCGGCCAATCAGGACGCTTCTATTCTACAGTTATGTCTGATAACCCACCTGCTCATTAAACCCAGATGCAGTGGAATTTAGATCAACTTTATTAATCTCCAGAGGGAAGTCTGTTGTTACAGCAGCTGGATATTCAACAACAAGAGAGTAAACAACAACAAGACAACAGAGAATATTAGGTACAGTGAAGGTAAAAAAGAATAAAATATAATAAAATATATTGAAATAAAAAAGATTAAAATAAAATAGAATAAAATAAAGTATTAAAATAGAATAATTTTGTGTGAAATCTATAAAACAATTCAAAATTTTTAAAAAATGTAATTTTTTTTGCAATAACAGCATTTTAAAGTGGAGATTATTTACAGATTTGTAATATTTATGTTTCTGTGTTTTACTAGATGTTTTCTATAAATTAGCAAAAACAAATCTGTAAAATAACACATGAAAAGTTATTTTCCATTTTCAGTGCCTAATATATTTATTTTTTCTCTCAAATGGCAGAACACATCTGTGAAACAATTTATTTTCTTAATTTGGTCTGATTTAATTTGCAGTTTGTAAAAATGCAGATTTTTAATGTGGACATTAATGTGTTTTTATTAGATATTATCTTTAAACTGAAATAATAAATCTGTTAAGTAACAGATGAAGAACTGATTTTCTCTTTTAACCACTAATATATTTAATGTTTTCTTTCAAATGACAACAAATATTTGTGAACTGATTTTTTTTCCTGATTTAATGGTTCGATTTGTAATTTGTAAAAATAACCATTATCATTATTATTATGTAGTTTAATGCTCTTTTCTCAGTGTTTTACTGTCATTATGTGTGTATTATGGGAAACTCCGTAAAAACATCATAAAATTAATTTTCTAGTATTCTATGGACCTATTTAACATTTGCAGTTTTATACTGCAGATTTAGCATTAAATAACAGATGATAATTATGTTTTCCTACAGATACACCGTTATTTAACAGTAAATGTGATTCCTTCATCTCCAGGTTTAAGATCAGAACAAGATGAAACTCTGACCGGCTTCTTTAAACTTCTGCTGCTTGTTTTAATCAGACCAGTGAACTTTAAGAGGCTCGGTTGTGTCTGAACCGGTGCAGATGTGGAATTAAACAAACAGTAATTCATCATCGCACATCCTCATGTTTCTGAGCTGTGCTTACACATGAATCCTGATTATTTACGACATCTTTTCTCTCAAACACATTTTCTGATGAATCACAGATCTGAAGGAACAGCTTCCTTCTTACAAACCCAACGCAGGAACTGAGTACAAGACTCACTAGACCACGAATAAAATGTTCTGTCATAACTTCCTGCTGCAAAGCTGTTAAAAACTGCACATCTTCTGTTGAGGTACGTCAGTGGGTGTCCATACCGCCAGTACCTGGAGAGAAAATAACATTAGGGTGAATGTTTGACCAGTACAAGTGTGTCTAAGGTTTGTTTTTCGCTGCACATTCATGATGGATGAATAAAGTTTGACCCTGCAACACCTACATGGCTTCAGGTGATCTTCCATCAGTCCACTCCCAGTTAGAGCTGCTGGATGTTTGACTTAAACCGATCCAAAACTTCACACGATACCCCAGTTTGTTCAGGAACACCTTCAGGAGGAAACATCACTTCATCTCCTCACATTCAGACACAGTAGTGGATGTTTCTGCAGATAAACTCACCATCTCCTGCCGGCTGCTGACGACCACCAGATGGGCTCGTTGGCTTAAACAATGCTGTCGACTGGAATTCCATGAGCTCCAACTTTGAGAGAAGAAGTAACAGCTGCCGCCAAACTGCTTCCATTCGCTGGGACATGTTCCTGAAGAAACACAACAGAGATGAGAGCCTGTGGCTGCAGTATAGTCCAAAACCAGTCCATAAAACAGTCCAAAACCAGTCCAATAACAGTCCAAAACCAGTCCATAAAACAGTCCAAAACCAGTCCAATAACAGTCCAAAACCAGTCCATAAAACAGTCCAAAACCAGTCCAATAACAGTCCAAAACCAGTCCATAAAACAGTCCAAAACCAGTCCATAAAACAGTCCAAAACCAGTGCAAAACCAGTCCAAGACCAGTCCATAAAACAGTCCAATAACAGTCCAAAACCAGTCCATAAAACAGTCCAAAACCAGTGTAAAACCAGTCCAAGACCAGTCCATAAAACAGTCCAATAACAGTCCAAAACCAGTCCATAAAACAGTCCAAAACCAGTGCAAAACCAGTCCAAGACCAGTCCATAAAACAGTCCAAAACCAGTCCAATAACAGTCCAAAACCAGTCCATAAAACAGTCCAAAACCAGTGCAAAACCAGTCCAAGACCAGTCCATAAAACAGTCCAAAACCAGTCCAAAACCAGTCCATAAAACAGTCCAAAACCAGTCCAATAACAGTCCAAAACCACTAAAATACCACTCCAAAACCAGTCCAAAATCAGTCCAAAACGAGTCCAATACTAGCTTAATGCTACTCCAAAGCCACACCAAAACCACTCCAATAACAGTCTAAAACCAGTCCAATAACAGTCCAATACCAGCTGAATACCACTCCAAAACAAAGTCCAAAATCAACTTAAAAACTTGTGTAAATCCAGTTCAAGTCCTGTCAAAAACCAGTTTCAAAACCAGCAGAAATCAGTCCAAAAATCAGTCCATGTACTAAACTGCATTCTAACCCGGTGTAAAAGCAGTCCAAAAATCGAGTCCAAAACCAAAGTCCTAATCCAAATCTAAAACCAAATCTAAAACAACAGTAAAACCAGTCCAAAACCGAACCATAACCAAGTCCAAAACCGAGTATAAAACAAGATTAACACGAGTCCAGATCCAATCAGTCCAAACCCAGCCTAGACAAAGTCCCTAGACTTGTTCAAATCCAAGTCCAAAACTGGTGAAAAACCAAGTCCAAATCTAAGTCTAAAACCATGTCTAGTCCAAAACAGGTTCAATATTAAGTTCAGAACCAGTTGAAAGCCATTTAAAAGTCCAAATCCTGGTCTGATCATTTGTTGTATTTAAATCTTTAAAATGAAATTTAGTTTTTGCAGTGAGTCTTTGTGAACCGAATCCTCACCGACATCCTTCAGGGTTTGCGTCAATCTGGTCTGCAGCTGGTCTTTCTCATGGTTCAGGTTCTGGTACCGGTTTAGCAGCTGGTCTCTGTCACTGTTCAGGTTCTGGTACCGGCCCAGCAGCTGGTCTTTCTCCCGGTTCAGGTTCTCGTACTGGCCCAGCAGCTGGTCTTTCTCCCGGTTCAGGTTCCGGTACCGGTCCAGCAGCTGGTCTCTGTCATAGCTCAGGTTCTGGTACCGGTCCAGCAGCTGGCCCCTCTCTGTCGTGTGATTGGCCAGATCAGCTGTCCACTGACGGAAGTCTCTGCTGTCTGAGGGGATAGAACCACATTAGAACCAGAACCTCCTCCTCCTGACTGGACTCTTCTGTCTGTGAAACTCACAAAGTGCAGCGACGGCAGCGACTGCCGCCGTCAGCAGGAAGCTGAGCAGCAGCAGACAAGCAGACCTCAGAGGAAACCGACGTCCAGACTCACCGTCGCCCCCTACAGCTTTGGATCCTCCTGGAGCTTCTGTCAGATGAGATGAGATGAGATGAGATGAGAAAAGATACAATAAGATGAGATAAGATAAAATAAGATGAGATAAGACAAGACGAGATGAGATAGGATAAGATATGATCAGATAAAATGAGTTGAGGTAAAATGAGATGAGATATGATGAGATATGATAAGATGTGAAAATTACAAAAAGATGCGATAACATGAGATGAGATGAGATGAGATGAGATACGATGGAATAAGATGAGATATGATGAGATGAGAATAAATAAGATGAGATTAGATGAGATGAGATATGATACAATGAGCTGCAATGACATGAGATAATATAAGATGAGATTAGATGAGATAAAATATGATGAGATGAGTTAGATTAAGATGAGCTGAGATTAAATAAGATGAGATACGATACAATAAGCTGCGATAAGATGAGATAATATAAGATGAGATAAGAACATGTGTTCTTTTATTTATATATTTTTTTGCAGCTTCCTGTTTATTGTCACAAACTCTTATGATCTTATTAAATATATATTACCATAATATCACAGGTGCAGCTGAACGGTCACACGTGTTTAAAGGTTCAGGATGAAAATGGCTTTTTGTGGTTTGACTTCCACGTGATCTGTTCCTTCAGAAGCTCCAGAAAAGATTTCACGTCTGCTTTCTGTTCCTCGTTGGGTTCATTTTTCTATTTTTATTTTGCCTGTAAAGTGCATCAGTCAAAAAATAAATAAATGAAACACTGGAGGCTGCAAATTAGCTCCATGACCTGGAAATGATGTCCTTAACTAATCACAATAAGTGGAGGGAAAATAATTTATTCTGTTGTACTTTGAGTATTTCCATGTTTAAGAAATGTAAAACTTCATAATTAACAGTAAATTCTGATGTATTATCACAATTATTTAATGTTTAATTTATCACAGGAGGAGAAATAAATCCTCTAAGTTGTCATATTTGGAATTTTTGCGTTAAATTATCCTTTTTTATAAAATTATACACTGAAAAGTATTTAATTCAGTCAGTGACAGGAATGATTGTTGGTTCATTTAGTGACAAAAGTTTATTTTCTGTCTTTTTTTGTTTGCTTGTTTCAGAATCCTGCTGATGTTTTATCAGCTGCTGTTCAAACTCACCCTGTAATATTCTATATAATAATCAATATAATATTAAGTATAATATTCTATACAATATTATGTATAACATTCAATATGAAAAGAAGGAAAACTCCCACACCAAACCTCCTGCCTTGAGGCTTACCCGCCTACGGGAAAGGCTTCGGGAGTAAACCCTGAGGCAAAGTCCCTAGATGGAGTCCCTCAGGCGGTCTGCTACTGGCTGCAGTGATGTTCCAGCAACTCCTGCAAACTGTTGGTGCCAAATCGCACCAGCTCCTGTTGTTCCGCTGGATCCATCACCAGTGTGCTGCACGGGCAACAGCTTGTTCTCCATATCACTCTGCCCTGCCGAGGTCACTGCAGCCTCGCCTCACAGCCTGAAACACCACAGGATATGAGGGCGACAGGGGCAGCTGTAACAGCTACAGGGGCAGCTGTAACAGCGACAGGGGCAGCTGTAACAGCTACAGGGGCAGCTGTAACAGCTACAGGGGCAGCTGTAACAGCTACAGGGGCATCTCCCTCCTAAACATCAAAGGGAAACTCTACGCCCACGTCGAACTTGTGCGTCTCCAGAAACTTGCTGAGCGCTCCACAGTAGACACGATATTCTCCCTCTGACAACTACAGGAGAAATGCAGAGAACGAAACAAGCCCTTCTACATAGCCTTCACTGATCTGACCAAGGCCTTCAACCTGGTCAGTAGCTAAGGGTTGTTTAACGTCCTCCCAAAGATCAGATGTCCCCCGAAGCTCCATGGCTTTCACGACAACATGAAGGCAACCGTCCAGTATGAAGGCAGCATATCAGACCCCTTCAACATTACAGCCATGGCCATAAGTTTGGACACAAGTACCATGACGCTTGTGAATCTTAGAAAATACCACAAAATTGTCACTTACCAGTCATAGCCATCAACCAAAATGAAATACAGATATTTCCAGTGCATAAATTTGATGTTTGACAGCAAATATTGACATTGGAATATTAACTGCAAATTGTTGCACAAATTTTGTCATTGACTGACGAAAGTTTTTCATATAAGAACACCATTAGCATTTGTTTTCTTGGGGTGTACTTAATTCTGAGGGCTGAACAGACAATTGACTGCAGCAAAATGGCCAAGACCAGGAGTTATGGACCCATGAAGAGACATCAAAACAGACATGTAAGTCATGCTGTGTCCAAACTTATGGCCATGGCTGTAAGAGTGAAGAGCAGAGTCAAGCAAAGTTCCGTCCTTGCTCCCGCCCTTTCCGGCATCTTCTCTGGCCTGCCCCTAAAGCATGCTTGTGGAACTGCAACAGAGAGCTGGGAAGACGCAGCAGATGGCACAGCGTCCTGGACAAACAGCTGACGTAAGGAGAAGAAAAGATCTGGACCACAGCCAATGAAAAGAGAACCAAGCGGAAGGCGTGCACTCCCAGAGCCACCTCAACCTGCCACACCTGCAGCCAATCCAGACTGCCGCTCCCTCATTGGACTCAGAGGCAAAATCAGACTTTCTTTAAGCTGGGGCAGTTTCCAGGGTCGACTTCCACTGACGGAGGCCTACCTGCTTGTACCAATTCTCTGTATTATTCAGTATAATATTACATATATTCTGCTAGAATATTTACTATAATATTGTATATAATATCCTGCTGTAATGTCCCGTGTCCTACCAGTGTTCTCAGGGCCGCTGAGCTCCTCCAGGTTGACATAAATCTGATCTTCAGGCTCCATCTGAGCAGCTCTGTCCTTCAGTCTGTCTGAACGTCTGTCCTCCTCACAAAGTCGCAGCTGTTTAAAGTAGACATGAGAAGCAGCAGGTGGAGGTTTCTGTTCCGTATAATCTGCTCATAGCGGTGGTATTTCAGAAATGACGCAGCACATTTTCACGGTAAAAAAGAGTTTAAAATATCATTAATGTGCATCAGCGGGTTAAAATACAGATAAAAACCTAGAATGTGGACAAAGTTTTAACCAACAAGGCAACATTCAAGTTTAATTTTCTGGATTTTTTATTTTTAAACATGCAGCATGTCAAACTATAAAAACATTTGCATTTTATTTCTAGAGCAGAAATGTGTGACCCAATGAATAAATGACCCAAATATGTTCACAGACACAACACAGCATATCATTTTTTAGTTTTATCACTCCATAACTCACAAAACACTCATAACTCTGATGTGTCACAGGCTGGTTTTGTCGTTTTGGTTGAATATTACGTCATTTAGAACTTTATTTTGTCCTGAATCATAACTTTAAGAGTTTTTTTCAGCAAATGTTTGTAAAATTTTGAGGTATTTTAGTGATTTTGAGCCATTTTCCGCTACTCTAGTCATGTTGGACACTTATTTTTCATTTTGGAAGGTTTTTTCAGGTGATTGTGGCACTTTTTTTGGCATTTTGATTGAATTTGAACTCATTCAGAACAGGTCTTGGATAAGTTTGACCCATTTTGAAGACAAAAACAGCCTTCTAGGACCAGTTTTACTCATTTTGGATGTATTAGTCATCTTGATGCATGTTGGAGTCACAACATAACACATTTTGAGGCATTTAGGATCAGTTTCAGGTCTACTGGACGGTTTTTGTTTTCATTTTGAGAAACCAGTATCATGTATAGTTTAGTAGTAGACATTTACCGTTCAAACTATGAAACATCCCATAATATTAAAGCTCAAAGCTGGTTAGAGATAAGATTAACACAAACCAGATCCAGAGTTCAGACTGAGACACCTGGATGGATTTAAACTGATCTGGTGTCAGTTTCTACCAGAACTCAGATGTCCTGGTTCTATCTGTTGGACTGATGAAGTTCTGAGGCTCAGAAATGATGAAAAAAGTCCATTAAAAAGTGATAAATCTGGACCCTCCTCTATGGACTTCAAGGACCTGGAACTCTGGAAATATTCCCAGCAGAACTGTGCTTTGCTTTTTACTATTTTTATTCTTTATTCTGAACCCATGGAGGCTTTATGTTGGGAAGACATCCTTCAAGACTGAGAAGAGTGAGTTTTATCTTGGGGATGCCTTCACAATGTAAAGTCTATGAGCCTGCAGGGGGCGCCAGTGGATGCGGTTCTACTGCACATGTGCAATGACTCACCAGATGTGGACTTTGGGTCTAAATATGCTGTTTCTGATGCACGTTTCAGTTTTCTGTTCTTTAGAAAACAACAACAACAACAAGCTCTGAGCAGTGACTTAGTAAACAGATTCAATATAAATGAAATAATGTGAAGATGATCGGACACAGTGTGGAGATGCAGCTGAACTCTGAGACCAATGACAGACTTTGGGTAAAGAGAGGATTCTAATTAAAGGGTGAAGTTTGCAGCTGTGTTCATTTATTCATTTACTTTGGCTTTCCTTTGTTTGCTTTTGCCTTTTCATTGTTAAAGTGGAGTTTATCAGATTTTTTTAACTGTATTTGCCTTTTTTGGCCACTTGAGGGCAGCACAGTCAGTGTTTTACTTCTTTCCAGCTGCTGAGAATCTTTAGTGTCTGTATCTGTTAAATTCTTCTTTTTTTAACCAGCTGATCACTACTTCTGTCTGTCTGCTGATTGGTGCTCAGAATATTTGCCGTAAGAAAACACAGAGGGCTGAGAATGAAGCAGAAGCAGCAGATTTATAGAAGAAGAAGAACCAGAGAACCATCAGAAAACTCAATACTGAAAAGAACATCAGCGTGAGTTAATAAAGACAATCAGGAAATGTAGGAAATGTGATAAGCAGTCATTGGTGGTGATTCCAGCTGAAGCTTGAGGCTTTATGTTGTGTTTGTTTGTGCTTCACTTCTTCTTGTGAGCTTTATTGAGAGTTTCTTGCATGTAGTTTGTTTGCACAGCACAGTCAGTCCATAGAGAACTTAGAACTGTCTCTGGTGCCTCGAGGCTTTTGTGTCTGTTGAATTCGACACGGTGCTGAAATGAAATGTTTTATTTCTGGCTGATTCTAACTTTTACCTGTTTTCAAAGCCATCCCGCCCTTTGAAATGAAGGAATAATAAGACAAAAAAATCTGAATAACTTGTAGAAACGTGAATTAAAAAGTATAAAACTTTTAATTAAGATGCACTTAATTAATTAATTTTAATTAAGTCCATCTGAGTGTCAAACTCATTTAGTCCAGGTTCCACATTCAGCCCAGTCTGATCTCCAGTAAAACCAGTAAAATCACAGCAGAATAACCTAGAAATAACCACAACTCCTAAAGTTCCCTTTGTTTTAGTGCAAAAAATAGAGTTTTCAAAGTGTTTGCATTTAAGGAATTCTCTTTTTGCAAAACATGATGAATAACCTGAAATTTCTTAATAAAAATGAATTCAGTTTCATCAACATTCATCTTCAATTTATCATTTATACATTAAAACTTCCAGATCAGAGTGTCTACAAAGGAACACAACATTTAGTCACCTGGAACTGAACCATCCAGCATTTTACTTTATGATCAAAACAGCTTGTCATGATCTGTTTTAAATTTACATTCACTTCCACATCTGTGCAGTAATCCTGAACAGCATGACACACAAACTAAAGTGGGAGCTACTAAGGAAGAAGGTTAGGTTGTAAATGTAGAAAATATACTCTACTGCTCAAAGGTTTATGGCCACTGAGAAGCTCTAGTAAGCACTTCTTCATTGGTTCCTCTTTCTATCTTCAGCATTTTTCTTTGGAACGTGGAGTTTCCTCTGCATATTGTTTGATGTTGTCCCTGTTTCGCATCCATGTACCAAGACTGACCAATGCAGCATCTGAGGATTCCTAGTTTAGTCGGCGTACTGATGTGTGTGTTCAGGAAGATACTCTTTTTCTTGTTAAAAGCATTTTGGGCTAAGTCTGTAGGTCTCTTGATCTCCTGGTCTGATCTGCCATCTGATGTGTAGCTGAAGTTCTCGGTGTGTTTGACGTTGTCTCCTTTTGCTGTTGTCTTACATACAGGCGGCTCTTTTCTTTGATGCTGTCATAGTGGACGTTTTCTTAGTGTTCAGGGATAAAGCCAGTCTTTCACTCTCGACTGCTGCTTTATCCAAAAGATTCTGGAGTCGTGCCAAAGTTGTATATTAGTGGAGGGATACATGCAGGGATACCATGCAGCACTTGAAAGAAAAACCAAAATAAAAGCAAAGTAAAATGACATCTGTTCAAGGAAACTGTGTAGTTTGATTAATCAGAAGTTAAACTGCAGCTGGTGGCCGATTTCTACCACGATTCACTCAAAGTTAAAACTAGAAGCAGAGCTTATTGAGGACCACTGATATCAACCAAAGCTGGTTTTCATTTTCACTTAAATCCACTGATGCCAAACATTAGCAGTTTTAAAAACAAAATGAAAAACCTGCTTAAGAGCACTCAGAACTGCAACCATTAATGTCTTTTTAATTGTCATTTATGTGTGACTGTGTGTACATGTCGACTTTTAAGAGTGTGTGTGTATATAACGTTTTGATTCGCTGTCATGTATTTCAGTCAAGCAATGTTCTTTTAATTGGCATTTTTGTGTGTGTCTGTGCTTTTAAGAGTGTGTGTGTGTGTGTGTGTGTGTGTGTGTGTGTGTGTGTGTGTGTGTGTGTGTGTGTGTGTGTGTGTGTGTGTGTGTGTGTGTGTGTGTGTGTAATATTTTGTTTCATTGGTCATGTACTTTTTTATAACGTAATGTTGTGATGTTTTTATTGTGACTTGCTGGGGGACTGCAGATGAAAATTAGCTTAAAGCTAACTCTGGTACAATGCATCAAATGGAAACATTTATGTTTAATATTGTACATGGTCCCTTCTTAAATAAACTCATAATAATAATAATAACATGTTGTACCAGCTCACTGGAAATGAGATAAACCATCAATACAAAGGTTAGCAGGTTAAATAACATCTTGGAGTCAAATGGTTAAAGAGGAGAAGTGACACTTATTCTGACAGAGTTTGTGGTTGGCTGCTTCCTGTTTTAGTGTAAACAGAGGAAACACAAATGAACCGCTGCTGAGTCAGCTTCAGAATGTCATTGACACTGCTGCATGTTCATAACACATATTTACAAAGTTGTACACGATGGAAATGCTCCATCTTGTGTGATCCAGTTCTGAACCATCAACAGCTCATTCATTACATCCTGCTAACAGACTGTAATGGAGCCTGCAGCTGTAAGTTGTGTAGTCAAACCTGAAACTGCTGGTCTTACATCATTAACACCAGTCAGACGCTCCAGGCATGTTGCTTTGTTTCTGAGTTAATGCCCAACTTTTAAGGTCAAAGTAGAACAAGATCTACCTCCTCAACTGATTGTTGACTGTATCTGTGCCAAATAAATCTAAGATACTTCATTGTTTTGATAAACACTTAATTGCCTCCAGCTCCTCATTTGTCACATTATTTGATTGCAAATCAGCCAAATTTCCCCGACAAGTCATATCTCGGACAGGAAAACTTTTACCTTCACACCTTTCTCTGTCAGGGAGGTCTGGAAGGTTTTAAAGATCCTAGAGTCTAAAAACTCTGCAGGTCCTGACAACCTCCCTCCTTACTTTTTGTACCTGGCTCAACCAGTATCACATATTTGCAATCTTTTTGCGCAAAACGATTTCCTTCCTGATGTTTGGAAATCTCCTTTCATACTCCCCCTACTGAAAGGTGGTGATCCTACACAGTTAAACAACTACAGACCCATTTCCAAACCATGTATCTTAGCTGAGGTTCTTGGAAGGCTGGTGACCAAGGAGTTCTTGACTTTAAACGGTGTCTTATCCCCTCATTAGTCTGGTTTTAGGAAGCAACACAGTATGATGAAAGTTTTAAATGATGTTGTGGAAGCCTTGGACACCAAGAATTGTTGTGCTGCACTCTTCATTGATCTGTCAAAGACTTTGATACCACTGACCATCCTATCAGATCAAACTGTTGACTGGTTTTCTAATTATCTCAACAGTCGTAAGCAAAGTGTGCAGCTCTGTGGTCTCTCCTCCAGCTTTCTTGGCGTTGTGAAAGGTGTGCCACAGGGTTCTGTCTTAGGACCCACACTCTTTACTATTTATGTCAACATTGTGGGTCAGTCTGTTCATCTTTATGCTGATGACTCGATCGTTTACTGTTTCCCTTGTGTTTGAATATCTTCAGTCCGCATTTGACATCATTCAGTCACATCTGTTAATCTTAGACTGGTGTTAAATGCTGACAAAACAAAACTTATGTTGTTTTCTGGTAAAAAGAAGGAGCCAGAAGTTCTCCCTGGAGCTGAACTCAGTGTTGTTTTGTTTTATTGTCTAGTTCAGGCCCTTAGTGTTGTCTGTCAGTGACCTTATGTGGTTTTGTTGTGTTATTTGAGGACAGGTCTCTCCTCAGAATGAGACCTCATGTCTCAGTTGGGTTTATCTGTATGATTAAAGGTTAAATAAAAAATAAAAAAGTGCGTCCTTTACAGGGATGAACTATATAGATGCAGTGGGTGTACAACCTCCTCGTGTATCTGTCTGATGTATCTGCACAGGAAACGGTGGTGTCTGTCTGTGTTTGTGTGAATCTGAATGAGTTTGTAGTTCATCATTAGACAGCAGTTTCAGTTCAAAAGATTTATTCTCTGGTCTTCTTTTGGTTGAATATTTGGACTTTGTTCTTGAAGATGTTTAAGATGTGAGAATTGTCAGCAAAAGGATGAAAAAAGTTGCAGAAGCGACGTGAATTTAAAGTCTCAGAGGCTCTGAATAACACATTTTAATTCTACACAGTCAGAGCTATTCTTGCCTATTTGAAAGGAAGTTAAGAGAGTAGAAGGTGGAGCAGCTGAAGCAAAGCCAAGAAATACACTCATCATCCAGCGTAATGAGACTGTTAGTCATCCATTGCTAGCACAAGAAATGTTTGCAGAACACAAGCTGCCACCTGCAAAGGAGTTAAAATTAGCATTCTTTCCTCCTGGTGGGATGCCTCACAGAGTATTTATAGTGTACATGTTTCAAGCAAACTGTGCAGCTTGACTTTCCAACAAGACATTTAAATTCACTTCCAGATGTTAACTTTCCTCCTGTTTCACTCATGATCACACAGATCTGCTGTTTGCTTCTATTCATCCCTCTGTAAAGCAGTTCATTTCTGTTTCTAAGCTAAATAAATACACCGTCTTCATCTCTCCTGCGCGATTGTGACAATACATGTCTGCAAAATAATGCTTGGGCTGAACAGAAACACAGGTATCGAGCCCTGAAAATACAAGACAGCATGAATACAGACCTCATGTTACTCAGCACTGGAGCTCATTTGAATAACAGCTCTGTTTGTTTTTCTCGTCACATGATTCAGCTCATTCTCAGTAATGATGTCATCCTGTTATGACCAAGAACGACACACTTCCTGTTCTCCGTGTGTAGAAACAACAGTAGCACATTTTTTGACCTTCTTCACTCAGAACTGCTTCAATAGGATCCCAAACAAAGAGTCTTTGGTTTTAATATCTAGTCTTGCTGTTACAGCAGAAACAGATGTTACTGGTTAGGATAAAGCAATTTATGTTGATGAAATGCACTCAGAAGACAAAGAAAACCGGGCTGGTGGATGCTGCTAAGGCGAATGCTTCCTCCACATTTTTCACATGCATACATTTATTTGCTGCAATTTCATGGAATTTCTCTTTTTAAATCAAGATGTTTGGGTGTGAACATGACAACAAGCAAAGCAGTATCACTGTTAGTCCTATTCATTCACTAAAAGGATCCTTTGCGTGTTCTTAAAGTCAATATAACTCTGAATAAAAGCTCAGGGCTGAATGAAAACCACACTGTGATTTTAAAAAGTAACACCTTGCATTTGTTTTGCACTGAAGCAACAGCAATAAAAAAGTGTTGCTTCATTTGTAATGTTATGTTGAGACACATTTTATCTGTACCACATGAACTGCTGCTTCTGTGATCTGAATATTGCACTTGTTCACATGTGAGATTCATATCAGCCCGTTGATTTATTATGACAGTGGTGACTGTGGTTTTTGTAGGATTTCAGGGTTGAGTCAAAACTTGATTTTATCTTTGTTATGGCAACCTGTGGTTGAAGTGACATGTAGAGAGTCTGATGTGTCTCTTTCATGTCAGATATGATCACACCCACACTTTGTCCAGCTTCCTGTTGGTAAAGTCCTCCTTAGAAGGAGGCTGGTCTCTGTAGAAAACACATAAAACCTTCAGTCATCCTCGTTGTCTCTTCAGTTTGGTCGTCTTTCTCCTGTTAACATGATCTACAGATTACTTCTCTGGTTCTCTGCTGCTGTGTGTAAGTCTTCACATTTTCTTCATGCTGACTTTGTCTCTGTGGCTTTTTAACCAGGAGCTGCAACACGCTGTGGTTTCCAGTATTTTAGGACACTTTTACACTGTTAACTGTAATTTATTGAAGCTGTTTGAAAGCTGTGGTCACCAGTGTTTCACTGTAGCTTCAGCATTACAACTGTAAGTTAATGAAACAGTTTCTTCAGGTGAAGTTGATCAGAATATTCCACAGCAGATTATGAGGTGTTCTGGACTTTACAATAGTATACTGCATTTATATAATGTGTTAATGTGAACTTTTAAATCTGTTTGACGTTCAAAAATGCATATGCATCACTAAGAAGAAGGATTAAGGACAACGCTGGTTAACTGTTGGTGGATTGTGAACATCCATTCAAAGGCAGTGACGTATGACTAATTAAAATATTTTACACATCTTTAGTTGTCTGTAAAAACGGCCTCGCTGCATCAATCAAGTTGCTCCTTTCAGCTGTGAACTGTTGTGTGAAAGTCTTTATTTACTCTACAGTTTACAGTTTTAAGCAGATTTTAGAAAAGCAGAACTCTGCTGTTAGAAGGATGAGACATGTCTGTTTGTAACAGTGTAGATTTCTGCACATGAACACCGTCTGAAGTTGAAACTTATTTGACTTTGTTTTGTGTTCTTAGTTAAGTTTAGCAGAAATGGGGAACAGTCAGGTTTCCACGTCCTTCCAGGACTCTGGGGGTATTCCTGATGAACACGACTCATCAGTGAAAAAACCTGAAACAGACTTAAATAGGTCAAAGAGGGTCAATATTCTGACAGTCTGTCTCTGTGTCAGTGGCTGTTGGAGCTTCAGAATATCAGTCAGTGACAGCGAAGGTGGGCGAGGACGTCACTCTGGACGTTGAGGACACACATCTGCAGCCAGAAGATGACCTCATCTGGTCTTATGGTCCCAATCACACCGTCTTCATCACCTTCTGCAATGGAGACCTGCAGAGAGATTTTCCAGACAGGTTCCAGCTGGACCAAAGGACCGGATCGCTCACCATCAGATCGCCGACCGTCGAGGACGCCCGACTTTATGAGTGTGTGATCAGCAACGATCGCGGGCCGACATGGAGATTCAACCTGACGGTTGTTGGTGGGTGTTTGGAAACCTTCACACCAAGGAGACAGTAGCAGTGTGCAGAAGAAGATGCTAAATGTGTGTGCATGTGTTCACATCAGTGTAGTGTTTTCTACAAGTTACTGAAGCCTCTTGTCTCCTGTTTCCAGCAGCTGATCCCACCTCAACACCACCTGGACCTCCACATGACAGGACTCACTGGATAGTTGGTGTATCTGGATTCATCTTCATCTGTATTCTGCTGCTGTTTGCATGGAAGCTGAAGGAAGCCACAGGTCAGTGTTTTATTTGTCACATGAGAGTTTCTCTTTCACAAAGAAAA